>NC_137196.1:3055000-3075000 GCF_960531495.2 Zeus faber | reverse complement strand
GAGGATTATTATAATAATTGTCGATAATAATGATCCTCTTGGGTGCAGGAGGAATGGCTTTCCACTGCTGGGCTGCTTACGATCCTGTGCGCCGATCCCCTCTGTAAGACAGACAAACTTTAAGAAAACTCCCTGCCTCGAGTCAAACCAATCAGTGCCCGCACAGCTTGGTGGCTGCGGGAAAGGGAACCGTGCTGTCGTCCGCAGCCGGTGCTTGACCACGCCCCATTGTCCGCCCAAAAAAATATTCTGATAAATTTTAATCTGTCGACACCAAAACTCAATTTTCATTCGATAATGAGGTACGTCATGGGTCATTGTAAGGTCAAAAAATAAACCCTCCTTTTCGTCAGATAGCCAGCTAGTTTATCTGCTTCCAACCCTTAAGATGGAGAAGATGTCAAAAAGGAAAAAAGATGAGGATTATCGTACGTTCCAGGCCGAGTGGACAGAGGAATTTGCCTTTGTGGAGAGAACAGGATCTGCGGTATGTCTAATATGCAATGATAAAATTGCATAGATGGTTAAATAAACTGTTAAATGTAAAGCGGCACTTCGATACACACCATGTTTTATTTGCATTGAAATATCCAGCTGGGGACAGCAGGAAAAAGGCATGCCAAGAGCTACAGTGGAGAGTGCAAGTCATTCAGCTGCAACTCCATGTATGGACCAAGCAAGGTAACGGGAATTCGGCTAGCTTTGCTGGTGCTTTGGCAATAGTGAGGAATGGGAAGCCATTCACAGATGGCGAGTATGCCAAAACATGCATGCTTGATGTGGTCAATGAACTGTTTGATGACATCCCAAATAAAGAGAGGATAATCAAACAAATAAGAGACATGCCTCTGTCAGCAAAAATGGTTCACGATCGTACCATCATTATGGCAGATGAAGTCAAGGAAACACAAATTAAGGAGATAAACGCAGGGACATACTTTTCTCTCACTTTAGATGAGTCAACAGACGTTAGCCATTTATCTCAATTTAGCATAATTGCGAGGTATGCGACAGGTGACACACTTTAGAAAGTCACCTGAAAATTTAGCTGTTTTGCCAATGAAAGGGTCAACAAGAGGGGAGAAGGTGCTCAGCCGTTTTGCGGCTTGCCTGAGTGAAATCTCAAAATGAAAGGCGTTGAGCATCCTGAGCTAGCTAACACCAAGTGGCTCCTTCAGTTTCACCAGCTCATGGACATAACTGGACATCTGAACCAGCTCAATAAGAAAATGCAAGGTATTGGAAATACAGTCTTATCCCCTTTAACAGGCAGTCTTTGCATTTGGAAGCAAGCTGGAACTCTTTATCAGGGACATTGAAACAGACCGTCTTCTGCACTTTGAAAGACTGCGAAAATTTAGAGATGCGTGCTTAGCAAGTGACCTCACTCAACATTTTGATCTTCAGCAGCTAGCTGGCTTTACGTCCAATCTCCTGTAGTCATTCAAAGCGCGTTTTACAGAATTTTGTGAGCGCTCTATTCTTTTTAAATTCATCACTCATTCACCTAAGTGTGCAGTGGACAAAGCCGACCTGACATCCATCCCCGGGGTCTACATCCGAGACTTTGGGCTGGAAGTTGCTGACCTGAAGGCTTCAGACATGTGGGTAAGTAAGTTCAAGTCACTGAATGGAGAGTTGGAAAGACTTGTGCGACAGCGAGCAGAGCTGGCAAGTGAACACAAATGGACAGAAATGGAAAAAACCTAAATATGTATGTGACAAATAATCTCTTGAGCTTGAACTTGAACCTGAAGACCAGATGATGCTTAAAACTTGGAACGAGCTTCCCATCAAATACCACACAATGCAGCGTGTGAGTATTGCCATATTGACCATGTTTGGCTCTACATAGGCATGCGAGCAGTCTTTCTCACATCTGAGAAACATTAAGACCAACCTACGTTCACGTTCAACTGATGGAAGCCTCAACGCCTGCATGAAGCTTAACCTCACTACATATGAACCAGACCACAAGGCCATCAGCAAAACCATACAGCACCAGAAGTGACATTAATGGTAAAAAGTATTTCATTTATTATTGGTTAGCTACAGTATAACAACAATATTATTAAGAAGAATAAAGAGAAATTCATTATATATAGCGCTTTTTTAAGTACTCAGATATGTGTTATACGTTATTAAATATTATATGACTCACAAGGAAATACATTTTGAAATATTTGGCTTTTATGGCTCTCCCCGCCAAAAAGGTTCCCGACCCCTGACCTAGACAGGTGTGGCTGCTCCAACCACACCACAATATGCAATTATCCACCATCCAAAGACAAACAAATAACTAAGACTCTAAGAACCACATGAGGAACACAAAGAACAACCTATTAAATAATGTGGTTCTTTAATTGGTGATGGCTCTTTATGGAACCACACAGCTATGATCTGTGTGTAGGGATTTGAGAAATCCTGACCGACCAGGGCACTCCCTTTATGTCACGTACACTGTGGGAACTTTACGAGTTACTGGGCGTCTTCTCAATTTGGACCAGAATTTACCATCCCCAGACAGACAGTCTGGTGAAGCACTTAAATAAAACATGATTGGGAAGTTCATTCACAACTAAAGCCGTAATTGGGACAAGTGGTTGGACCCCCTGTCCCCCAGTCCGGAGGTTCCCCAGGCCTCCATGGGATATTCTCCCTTTGAGCTCCTTTTCTTCAGGGGACCCCGGGCTGTGCTAGACCTAATTAAAGAAAACTGGGAGGAAGGTCCTACCACCAGTAAGAATTAAGTTCGGTATGTTCTGGACCTGAGAGCAAAGTTACACGCACTGGGGCAGTTATCACAGGAGAATTTGCTCAGGAACGTCAGCGCCACTTAAACAACAGAGGTGCTCGGCTCAGACAATTCGCACTGGGAGACAAGGTGTTTTTGTTGCTCCCTAAGACCAGCTCTAAATTGCTCGCGAAGTGGCAAGGGCCTTTTGTAGTCATACGGTGGGTTGGAGAGGTTGATTATGAGGTCGAACAGTCTGACAGCCAGGGGGCAACACACATTTATCACCTGGACCTCGTAAAAGAATGGAGGGAGGGGTCATCTGTGGCTCTGGCCATGGCAGTCATTGATCGGGATGAGTTGGGGCCAGAGGTTCCAAAAGCGGTCAATCGTACCGCGGCCCTGTTAAGTGACCATTTGCCTCCATCCCAGAGCTCAGACGTGGCCGCACTTCAGTGTCGCTTCTCTGATGTTTTCTCCTCCCTGCCAGGCCTGCCTGCCATCCCTCATACACCACCATGTTGAGATGACCCCGGGGGTGAAGGTGTGCTCTTGGCTGTATTGCCTGCGTTGGATCTTTTTTACTTTGTCATAGAACAAAATCTAATTCATTTTTGGAAGGGTCTCACCTTGTAGGTTAACTTATGTAAATTTGAAAGATTTCAGTGGACCCTAAACTGAGAAATTAACTTTTGAAGCCCTATATCTCAGTAATTAAAAGAGCTACTAAAATAAGGCCACCTGTTTTGGACTGCTCTGGACATGTAGTTTTAGTGGTAGTGTCAATAGGAGACGCCACTTAAAATGCCCTAACATACAGTATTTTTCAGGGCTTTGCAAATATGTAAATTTTGACAACGGAAGTATATTTCCCGACCAAATTAACCCTTAATAACACATGCATGTCGTTTTTCACCTATACCTTCTTTTCCTTTTTAGGTTTATAATAATACTTTACCCATGAGGCCATTTCATCATGATGCATAACTAAATTGTGCAGAATTGTATTTTTCGTAGTTGGCTAGGGTTAGGGTTTCAAACGATTATATATAATTATAATTATGCTAATATAAAAAATATTAATATATTAATATATAAATATCACACAATGTGTATAATAATTCATTTTTGCTGCCGTAGAAGCCACAAGTCTTTATGATATCAACCTTGTTATAAGAAAAACATGTTTTATTAGCAATGTCATGGAGAAGTACTACACTACCTATAATCCTAAGTGTAACAGTGACGTCTCTGAATGGTGGAGGTAGGCTGTTACCATGGAAATGTTTACCACACTGGCTGATGGGTACATTCAAATCTTCAGCCAGGCACGCAAACACTGACATTTACATACAGTAAAATTGTATCTATAAATGAAATTCATACTAAGGGTATAACCATATATCCCTATTCTTGCCCAACCTTGAATTTAATAGACCATTCAGAGAAAAGCTAAACCAGTACCCTGGTTTTGTCCCGCTTTTATTTTGTGCTAGTCAGAAAGAAATTTAAACCCATACATTTAAAATTGTAATATATCCATGACCCCCACCCCCACCCCACCCTTTTGTCAGGTTAGTTTTAGTTTTAGTGTACATATCTGCGTGCCCCCCCCAACGTCAAAGAAAATAAAATGTCATTACGTGTAGCACAAAAGATGTTGGACAATTGTGCTCAGGGACACGATTCAATAGATTACTTTGCGTGATTATGAGCATGGAAAAGCGTGAGACCAGGTGGCATGGGAAGTACGCAAAGATCACAAAATGAAAATTCAAAAGCTATTTCAGGAGAAGCAGAATATTTTGCAGAATGTAGTCTGAACATCTAGACATGGATGGATCATTATTGCACCATATGTGAAAATAGGGACATCTTGAGCACTCACCATCTTTGTTCAAAACAGTCACGTAATACTTGTTTGCCAATTGGTCAGCAGATAGATAACACATCGCTCACACATTCACCTTGACCTTGGTCTGGTATCAAGAAGTGCCAACCTTTCCCCTACCATGTTAAACACACATGCACACTTGGGTTAAAACACAGTCTCCTCTGCAAAGGAGCTGCATGAAAATCTGGGCCTTCCAAAAAGCGACATCCTCCAATGAGGCGGCTTATTGACATCACCGCCTCTCCTCCCACTTTGGAGGAAATGCAGACAGATAAAACTATCATGAAGAGCGAAGACATTACTGCACGAGGTGTTTTTGGTCACTTTTCATAACAGTCTTAACAGTCTATGCTCATTAGTGCCAAAAACCCAGGCTCTTTTTAGTGGAAGTTCTTCGGTGACCGCCATTGCCCCATTGTACTACATATTGCTGCTTGGTGCATGGCAGTCGGCTGTAGCTATTCCTCTCAATACTAGAGTAATTTAAAATATTGCAATGTCAATCACTCGCAATGATCTAAAAAATTATGCTTGGGTCAAAAAAAATACCGGAGTTATACTCACGGTAAACCAGAACCAGCAAAAAGATACGTTTGGAACAAAAAAACAGACAACTACAGTATTCATTGGTAAGAATGACAACAAATCAACCGTTGACTACCTCTCCTTGTCTGCGTTTTCTCCAAATGGCATTTCAAATCCAATATAGAACCCTTATTCCCACAATTTCTTGTGCTTGATGTGTAGAAATTTTCATGCCAAATACTGTGACGTTTAGCGGGGTAGCTTGACAGACGAGGCGTGGAGACAAGATCCAAGTTGCTAACTCAAACACTGAGCCCAGATTTATCTCCTGTCAGTCACGTACTGACGTACAGCTAACCCGAGGTTGAGGGCACTGGATTAAACAAGTAACAGGGTGGCTAGCCCAAGGTCACTGATAGATGCGGGCAGTGTCTCTCAGCTACTTCGTTCCCCGCGTGCACCACCAACAAACACCACCACCACCCTCGCTTCCCTCCTTTTTCTCCCTCCCGGAACAGAGCCTGCAGCCAATCCCCAACCAGTGACACCTCCCTCAATTTAAGCAACAGAACACACATCTACACAGTACCCCAGCGTTACAATATGGAGCATCTCTCTATAAAGTCATCCCAGGCTAAAATGTTGATGCCTAAGATAATACTATAGGGACTACAGTAGTCCCTACAGTTGATCTAGTCACCTACTTGGGAAACAAAGACATTGGTCTCATAGCTACCACACAAATAGAAATGAATCGAAATAGAATGGAGAATAGAAGGGAGAACCAGGTCAAATCTCTCTCTGTAGACGCCACCTGGCTCCATCAGGGAAGGGCTGATATTCTACAACCAAACGCACTCACAAAATAATGCACGTATAGCCATCAATTTCTCACTTTTGCTCTCTCTATCTCACACACACACACACACACACACACACACACACACACACACACACACACACACACACACACACACACACACACACACACAGGTAAAGGGCTACACAAATAAGCACTACTACTTTTAGATATATGCACACATCTCATGCCACAACCATGGTATGAGACAACCATTCAGAACTCAAAAGGCCTGTACTATACAGTATTGTATTGCACCAGAAATGAAAGACAGAAAACATAGACTAGTATACGACAAGGTTTGAAATGATCCTCCCTTATGCAGTGTGATTTTATTTTCCTCCTTGTAATACCAACGCATCCATCTAAAAGGCCTAGGCATAAAGGCATAATATCAGCCCTTCATCTGCCATCATTATGGAGTCAGCAACAATGTGAATAAATATGTTTCATGATCATCATAGACTTTACCACAGGTTATCGGATGGCCACTAGGGACTCCCATAGTCACAACACTTCCAATAATTTACATTGTACCTCTCTCTCTCTCTCTCTCTCTCTCTCTCTCTCTCACACACACACACACACACTTGTGATTTATATTTAAAAAAGACCTGAAAATCAGCAGATCTCTCCCCACCAAATATCTAATCTCACTTATTTGAGAATTTATAGAATAATAAAGAATAGATAGTGAATAATTCATTAATACTTAGTTCTGTGGAGTTGTTGTTTTCCCGCTTTTGCGATTGGTCGGTCCGCTTTGGGGGAAGAACGCGATTGGCTGTCCTCGCTTGCCACCTTCGTGACAAGTACGTGCTGGTTTGCAGCGTTGCCACGTTCAGCCACGCTGGGACTACGTCGACCAATCGCGTTCTTCCTACGCTCAGCGCTGCTGCCGGGCAATGAGCACAGATCAATAATGAACCGATTATTTCGGACTGGCTGTTATTGTTTCGTGAAACCAAAGTACGAACAAAGACAAGCGTAATTGTACACACCGCTGTCAATTTTGGGGTCCGAACCGCTTGGCATTGGCTTGGTAAATGTTATCCTACCCGCCTGCAGGTAAGCTGAGTTGCTCTGACTAGTGCTACGCTATCACTCAGTCAGCCTGTTGGGACAGGTGCATAACGTAACACATAAACTGCTGCTTCTGTTTGACTGGACTGTGCCTTTCCGCCGCAGCTCGCCTATTATGAGAGTATGTACGTGACATGCAAGAACAAGTACGGGGGTTTATCGTTAAATAAACCCCATTACTAATTTAAAGTTTTAACAACTTAACTGTAATTCATTTTGTTTTTTTGAGATTTTAGAAGAATAGTGGACGTTCGGTCGTGGAGTTGGTTCCTAGTGTTTTTCTCAACTTTAATACCAGATAGAATCAATACAAAGGTTAAAGTGTGTACATCAAAAACATGCTATTTTCAAAAGAAAAAAAAACAGCAGTTAAATACAGGTACTCCTCATTTAATGATCTATCCGTTTAACGACTTACGACCGACGCTGCGTCTGTAGCGTCAAACATCTCATCGCGCATCACCCTTTATATACTATATACACTGGATACATCTCATCGCATCACCCTTTATATACTATATACACTGGATACATCTCATCGCATCACCGCCCTCAGTCTGTCTCGTTCTCGCAGTCTGTCAGTATTCACGACGGTAGCATTCGCAGTGGCCACGCCCCCTTACCGTTAAATAAGAAGGTCCTCACTTATCGACCAATTCGCTTAACGACTTGGTCCTAGGAATGGAACTCGGCCGTTAAGTGAGGAGTACCTGTATAGCCATATATGGTTCAAAGTATCCAACTAAAAGAAAAGGATAAGATAACAAAATAAAATTTGATAGAAAATATATATTAATAAAATATCAAATATATATATATACACTGTAACTAAATATTAACATTAGGGGTCATTGAGATTAAGTAAAAGTATTTCATAAGTATTTGATCGTAATACTTTAGAAACAAATTCCTTTTTCTTGACCAAGTTTAAGGATTTAATGACATGGTCAATTTCAATCAAAAATACATTCAATTTAGGGATAGAAATAGAATATTTGTGTTTATAGATGGAAAAACTAGTAGCGTCCTCGTGAGCAAGCCACCTGTTCACATTGACGTCACAGATTGAGACTGGGACTTTTTTTTTTATAAACTAAAAGCTTGTTCCAAGAGGAAAACTCCCGTTATTAAATCTATTCAAACATTTCCTGACCCCACTAATGCTTGAATTGCCCGTTCGATCCATCCTTTTCATGTATTTGATGATATTTAAGAGGAACTGTTATGTAAAACTTACTTTTACAGTGCTTGTGCACATTCATTTGGGTCTCTGATGGGCCTACTAACACGCAAACTGTGTAAAAAAAAAATAAAAAAAAATAAAAATAATAACCTCTGCCACTTTTTGCGAGCTGTCTGAAAGATAAGATAATAATGTTAAACGGAACATGATGCTGTGATATAATGAATAGAATTATGAAAAAAAAATCAGATTAGAGAATAATGTACAGAGCAGACACAGAGACAGAGTGGAGTGGACGGATATGAAGACACTTGCAGTGGTGTTGAAAAGTTTGTCTCTTCACTGAGTGGGATGATCCAGCTCATTGAAAAGAGTCAGCTCTTACGTCTCCCAAGCATTTATTTTATCTATGAATTTGTATGAAATATTTTGTTTATATTTATTCCACGACAAAAAATCATTTAGAACGACTTAATGTGACTGGACTCAAAATTACTTGTTGAATAAGTGTTTTCTTTACAAATCAAGACTTTATACTGTTAGGGTTAGAGTTGAAAAAAATACACGTTAAATCAAATTGAATGGTGTGTTGAGAGACGCAGACTTCTCTACAAAATTGACTGTTACCTGCTTAATTCTGAACTGTTTTGTATGAAATTTAGTGTGTTATATATGTGAGAAATTGAACATGATACTGGAATTAAATTCAGGGGGCAAAGTTACTGGCGGTATCCGATCATGTTTTTTCACTCACTACCGTGTTTAAAGGAAGAAGGTATCATGCGTGCCTCATATTGCAGTTTAATTTAACAATTGAATATTTTATAGATTTTATTTAAATGTTGGACATCTTGAATGTTCTTTTTATTAAAGTCCAAAGGCAAAATGTCCTTGCTTTAAGTGTGTTACAGAATAAATGGAAAGCAAAGTTATATTTGTCTCCCTTTTTTTTCATTTTAAAATAATCCGATCCGTGTCTCAAAAGCGTGATACGATCTGAACCGTGAGTTAGGGGTGCAACGGATCAAGTCTGTTGCACCCCTAACCAGCGGGGATTTCCTCACAAGTTGAACTTTCGCAGCGACAATTCCGGGCCGTTCCTGCGCTTTTCTCGGCCAAAGGAAATAATGGAATTTAGAGCACACCGCTATGCGAATGCCCCATTCAGCGTCTGAGAGAGAGAATTTAATTTCAACTCTATGCATTGGAATTTGAACAGCACCTCTAATGCTGTTCTATTGTATGCATTATGGTAGTATGCAATCACAGTACAAGTTGTTTCATAACAGCATAACTTCCATTGAAAGCAATCATGGTAGGTGTTTTTCCTTTTTTGTATTAATCTAGCTTTCCTTATTTTGTTTATGGAGCTTACTTAATGAATTTTCCATGTCTCTCCCACGTATTTTTCTTTTTGCGATGCACATTTTGGGTAAAATGTTATTGGTAAGAGAATGCCAAGTCTTGGAAAAACAATTTTTTTTTAGTTTTTAAAGGATTTGTTCCATTTTGATGCAGAAATGTCAAGATGTATATCAGTATTATGTAATATGTCCTCTTATTGATAGTAAATTCATATCTTCAATTCAGTATGTCAGCAACCGTATTAGAAAGTATTTGCATCCCTTCTCTTGACACAATATCTCTTCTCTCACCTCCATTTAGCTTATGAATATGGCCTCGTGGATTATTCTGTTCGCCGTGGTCATGCTATCTGTCTTCAGCTGCAGCCAGGGGAAAAGGAACAGGATGCTTTATTGTTCAGGTGAGTAGGGCCCAGGCGGGACAGATCTGTTATTTGAAAATTAAATCTCTTATTATTGGACGTGAAGGGGGAAAACAAGAATGCTGTCACAGCTTACAAGTAGTCAGTTTCAATGTAGCCATTTTTCTTTTAAAAATGCAGGTGGGTTAGTGGGTGTGTATTCACAATTAGCAGGCGGCCCACCCACTGCTGTGAGCAAACTGGGTAGAGAGGGCTTTCAGTCTTGGACGTGACACTTTTCCAGATGCAGAAGGTACACTTACAATGTACACAGCAATGGCCTGGACGCATGGTGGACCAGAGATCAATCTTCATTAGGCAATCCACTATCCTGATTCAAGGCGGAAGGTCCCTAAGTTTAAAATGTTTGTATTATATACAACTAGATACTAATGAAAACAATAGATATAAAATAAAAACACAGTACAACCAGAACACGGGAACCACATGGGAGGCGTGCAGAAGCGCTGGAGGAGGAAAAAATACCGCACACACTGACTCAGATTCAAACTTGTTTACCATTTTTTATTTGAGTACCGGTTTAAATTTGGGGAGATACGGTATATATAAAATGCCCCGAATGTTGCGGCACCAGAAGAAACAAGCTTGTTGATCTGGGAAAAGGAGGAGGTTGAATCACCCGGAAAGGGAGGTTGAAGTCCGTCCCCCAGCCATGAGGCAACAGCATTTGGACCAATCGCGACAAGGGGCTTGCGCAGAAAACACCGTCAATTTGCTCTTATCTTGTTCTGAACACGTCTTTTTGGTCAAAAACTTCTACTTCTTATAAAGTGTACCTCCACCTTTACTGGAGTCATTGTAGCCCTAAAGAGCCTTTCACTTTAAATCAGCGTAAGGTCATTGAATGCATGTGTCATGTTCAGACGAATTCAAGCTAGTCATGAAAGTTCATCCCATTTTGAAGACTGAATGAACCTTAACCCTTGTTGGCATTTTTGTCGTACCCAAAACAACCTAGTAATGCCCCTCATTAAAAGAATATGTGATCTCTATTATTGGAGACGCACAGATACCATTTTGAATCACGCCTCTTGGATACTTGCAAAAGGCCTGATATAAATTGTAGGTTCATCATAGGAAAAAAAACCTGGTGTTGCTTTTTTTTTTTTTTTCAAACTGATTTATTGTATTTTCTGAAAACATGAACCTGTCACTGACTTACATACTCAATAAAAGAACGTAAAGTCATGTTGGTGTCTGGATTAGGTATTGTTTAGGTTGCCTTCTCACACAAGTATATGTTTATACCTGTGTCCCTGATATCGATCGCCAATTTACAAGTTTAAAACACTCAGGACTGTTCTGATAATCTGGAGTGTTCTGTGTCCATCGTGTGAGAGAAGCAGTTGTATATTTTGTCAATGTACAGTATTCGTGCCTTCAACATTGCGGTAGCATTGTTGCTAGCGTGGCTGTTAGCAAAGTTGAGCCCCTCCTTCCCCCACCCATTCCCACTGTGTATGTGTGTCTTTCTCAGCGTGCAGGGCTATTGCAGATGAGCTGAACTACTCCATCAGTCAGGTTGACCCAAGGAAGACCATCAACATCGGCAGCTTCAGGCTCAACGCTGATGGAACTTTAAAAGAAAAGAAGGTGCATCATTACATAACTGATCAAAGTCTTTGTTGAAAATGCCTCGGCCCTATCTGTGTGCTTGTATTAGATAACATATACTGTATATATGACACACACAAGGCTCCGCCGGCAGAGGGAGAAGCCAGCGCTGTGTTCTGTAGACCATGGCTTAACCACACCCCCTCATCTGCCACAGACCTTGTTGGATCTCAGGCAGAAAAGATTAGCTGCGAACTACGTTGAGTGTCAGTTGTTGTGTCATGTTTCCATCACCTCAAGACAAAACGTGTGCGAAAGTATGAGGAACACTAGACTCTGGTCCAACACTCAAGTACTGTATCTAACTTTTTAAGTTTTTATTTGAAGCAATATTTTGTGCTGAGGTAATTGTATTTATTTTAGTGCTAGGCGAGAGAGAGAGAGAGAGAGAGAGAGAGAGAGAGAAGAGAGAGAGAGAGAGAGAAGAGGAGAGAGAGAGAGAGAGAGAGAGAGAGAGAGAGAGAGAGAGAGAGAGAGAGAGAGAGAGAGAGAGAGAGAGAGAGAGAGAGAGAGAGAGAGAGAGAGAGAGAGAGAGAGCGAGCGAGCTTTTATTTTTATAAATATCAGATAAATAAATATCAAAATCATAAAGTTTGTGGTGTTGCCCGTCTTTGTCAGCACATCTCATCGACATATTTTAATGGCTATAACAATGGATTTATTTAGTTTTCTGCTTTGGGTCGGAACTTAAAGGGAACCTATTATGCTTTTCCTTATTTTCTGTTATATAGATAATGTAACAATGTCGGATGTTCATATAAGACTTGATAAGGCCAAAGTGTCAGATAATGAGGTAAACTAATGACAAAGTAATTGTGCTCCATTTAATACGGTGTGCATTTCTTCAAACAAAACCAATAAAAAATAATGGGCTTTTATTGTAGATGTTTTATTTTATTTTCCAACATTTACATTGAACAAAAAATCCCCGCGTTTGAGAGTCCTGCTGTGTCTGAAAAAGAATCAAGATAAGATTGTGGATCCTGATCCTCCCTTAAAGAAATCATGATTTGATATTTTGCCATGTCCACCCCCTAAATAGTGAAAATTCAGGAACTGGATTGCTTATTTCTCGCCTCAAATTTGTTAAAAAAAACTGATTTTGACTGATAAGGTGCAAAGCAACAGGCTACAGTTCATTTCAAACGACTGGTGACAGCTTCACGTCTACAAGGAAAGTTGGGCAGGTTTCAACTGTATGTAAATGAGCAGCGCCGTGTGCCAGTCAATAGGTGGAAAGATACGCTCTCAATAGTGCTGGTCCTTTGAAAATGGACGCTCAGACCACAGCATTGTTCCTATTTTTTTTTTATGAAAAACATCACTTAAACTATCGATAAAATGGGGAACAAAATATGTCTTTGTTTCTTCAACAAGGACAATTCTTTATTGTAAGGTACAGATGGCAAGATTATTTATGTAATTTTTTTCAAGAGGTTATTTATTTTGCGAAGTAAACAACCTACACCATTTTAATAAGAAATAAGTAGACATGGCACCATCTATCTATATCATGTTTATTAAGTATTTAAAAGGAGAGAGGTTTGAAATTTTGGCGCACCCACAACAGCCAGTCGATTTTGAGCCGACACGCTCACAAACGCCACAGCGACCGGAGATGGCGTCATTTTTTATTAATAGTTATAATAATCAATATAAATTCACGAGGCCAAAGGACAATGTGGAAGTGAGCGTGAAAGCATTTCTACAGTGTATTGTAAGTACTATTTGATGTTTAAAGCCATAATTATGCTAAATATTAGACTAATGTATCTGTTAATTTTCTTAGATACGCCATTGGCTGTTTGGGGGGGAACAATGCCCTTGGAGTAGCCTTTATCCAACAAGCATGTTAACAGATATTCTTTTTTAGTTGAGCACTTGTTTGACCTACAAGATGAACATAATCACTGTCTAAAATGCCGCTGCAAAGCGGTATGGAAATAACATTAAAACCACTAACAGGGAAAGTGAATAACATTGCTCATCGCGTTACAATGGCATCTGTCAAGGGGTGGGATATATGAGGCAGCAAGTGAACAGTCAGTTCTAAGTTGATGTGATGGAAGCAGGAAAAATGGGCAAGCCTTGTCAAAATCTGAGCGATTTTTAACGTTGTTGCTGATCAGTGTATACATAATTGACAGCTCTTAAATGCTTCAATATAGAGTTGTAAGGATGCACTCAACCGACTGTTTGGTCGCAGACACACACGGAGGTTCAAAATGGGGCTGCAGGAATGAAATTTGTGCAGAATTTGAATATTAGAATAAATATCACTATTGTACTATCATCACTACTGTGATGAGCAGTAAAGTTCAATATAAGTTTATCCAGTTTTTTGCACGGTAACAGTGTCCACTTCGGCAGAGACGGACGAGCGCACCGACGCCCCCTGCACATCTTCCTCCCTTACACCAACCATCTGCATGTCTTCCTCACCACATCCATAAACCTTCTCTTTGGCTTTCCACTTTTCCTCTTGCCTGGCAGCTCCATCCTCAGCATCCTTCTCCCAATGTAACTATCACTTTTTCACCAAACTGTCCAACCTGAGCTGTCCCTCTAATGTACTCCTTGTCACTAACACCCTCAACTCTGCCACCTGCCTTTTTGTCAGTGCCACCGCCTCTAAACCGTACAACAGCTGGTCTCACTACTGTCCTGTAGACCTTCCCCTTCACTTTTGCTGGAACCCTTCTGTCACATCTCACTCCGAACACTCTTCTCCACCCACTCCACCCTGCCTGTACTCTCTTCTTCACCTCTGTCCCGCACTCTCCGCTGCTTTGGATGGTCGACCCCAAGTACTTGAACTGTTCTGCCTTCTCCACCTCCACTCCTTGCATTCTCAGCTTTTCGCCCCCCTCCCTCCCATTCAGGCACATGTATTCTGTGTTACACCTGTTGAGTTTCATTCCTCTTCTCTCTAATGCAGGCCTCCACTTCTCCAGGCTCTCCTCAACCTGCTCCCTACTCTCGCTACAGATCACAATGTCATCCGCAAACATCATAGTCCAGGGAGACTCCTGCCCGATTTCATCTGTTAACCTGTCCATCACGATTGCCAAGAAGAAACGGCTCAGAGCTGATCCTTGATGCAATCCCACCTCCACTTTGAATGCCTTTGTCACGCCTACTGCACACCTTACTACTGTTTGACTGTCCTCATACATATCCTGTACTACTCTTACGTAGTTCTCTGCCACCCCCGGCTCCCTCATGCAATACCACACTTCCACTTTTGGCACCCTATCATATGCTTTCTCTAAATCCACAAAGACGCTCTATGCTTTAGAGTCCTTGTCCTTCTTCCTCTTCCCGCATGATACACCAAGTACCTTCTTGGCCATCTCCCTCACCACTTCTGCAGTTGTTTCCCAGTCATCTGGTAACCGTTCATTCCCACCTTGCCTGCCTTACCTCTTCCCTAAATTGCATGCAACACTCTTCCTTTTTCAACTTCCACCATTTTATCTTTGGCTCTTCTTTCACTCTCTTCCTGTTCTTCGCCTCCAGAGTCATCCTACAGACCACCATCCGATGCTGCCTAGCAACACACCCCCCTACCACCACTTTGCAGTCACTAATCTCTTTCAGATTGCACCTCCTTCATAAGATATAGTCCACCTGAGTGCACCTTCCTCCACTCTTGTATGTCACCCTGTGTTCCTCCCTCTATTCGATTTGAATGTGATTATAGAGGAATATCTGCAGCCCTAGTTCACAGATAATTTAAACATGTTTGAATTAAAACAAATTATGACAGATACAGTATACCATAGAACATTCTTTTTTGATTCATTTGGCATTAACTGTCCAAAAACAATTAAAACAAACAATTTCAAGTATTTTTCATAGTTTGTTGTTATGTTTTTTTCCTTGTAGATATAATTGCAAATAGTACAATATATTTTATGGAATAAATCATTATCTACATTTACATAGCCATTTGGCTACGTCAATGTATTCACCAGAGTTGTTTGGCCTGACTTATTTAATGGTCGCCAACAGTAATTGCTGCTGCCATCATATAGCTCTGATAGCTTCGCTATGATACTTGGTGCTACACACCCGGTTCCGGGGTGAACGTCTATGCCAACTTCAATATCATCTTCAATCCAACAGAACCGTGGGTTCTACTCAAGTTCCATTTAGTTTATTCCAACATGGGTTAGGGTTAGGGTTGGACAAGTCAAGTTTGCTTGTCATCAGATCTGGTTCTTCCTCAGGTAAAGTCAATGTTGGACAAGTCAACGTTTAATGACTGGTACCGTATAATCTCAGATAATTGAGAACTCATGTCCTCAGTTGCTGCGGCATCAGTGTGGTCTCAGTCCGATGGTCAGCTATCTACTCTTCTGAGATAGTCTTTTTGACTTAGATCCCCACCCCTTCCGCTTCACTAAACTAAACCAGTCCTCCACCTGTTGCATTGTTCAGTCAATCAAACGCTGCTGAGAGGAAGATGACCCAACCAGGGGAAGGCAAACCTTGACACCCCCCCCCCCCTCTTCCCTGTGCCCTGTTTGACTCCTACCCCTTTCAGCAGATCTGACCCAGCCTGAATTGGAGAGGGTGGGATGTCACAGCTCAGATGGCATCACGCCAGAGGATTTTCAGGTTTTAAGTCATTGCTCTTTGCCCCCTCCTCACAGTAGGACTTCCTGGGGGCATGGGCCGTGTTGGGTGCCAACAAAAGTTAAACCCGCTATGCCGCAACAATGCAGACACCAATGGCTTCCACAGACATTGAACTTAGATGGTGTGGCGGGAACTTATGCATTTCAAAATCGGGTGGTGCACAAAGTTATTCTCAGATCCTGACATAATGAGATATAAGCGTGGTGACAGGCTTTTTTATTTTTATTTATTTTTTAGCCATTGTTTTTATCTTTTGCCCCCTTCTCCTTTTTTTTGACTAACATCTTCAAGCAGTGCTGCTAGCCAGCCAGACAGCCATTGACTACCTGCTACGAATCCATCTCTAAATGTCAAATATAAATTAGCTCCAGGCTGTGATATAATGTATGTATGTGGATAATTGCCACCTGCAGTTACACTAAATATATAGATGCTAACCTACATTACCTATGTACCTGTTAGCTACTGAAAGGTGTTATTTAGGTACTCATTTATTTTGCTTTAATCATTTTAGAAGTTACATTTAAATTACTTTTCAGCTTCCAAATATTTTATGGCATCATGTTATTATGATTTATTGTTGTTTATCACCGTTGCTAATCATGATCAGAATTGGGAGTAATATTTTCATTATAATTAATTTATGGGTCTTCACATACCCACATCCCCTGGCCAGTTCAAATTTAAAGAGCCCCCAGTCCAGTGGGTGAGTTAATGGCCCGTCTGTCCAATTGGGAATTGGGATGGAGAACATCGGGAAAGCCATTCTCTGGCCCAGCCAGCTCTGCCACCCCGCCCCACCCCCACAGATCCCCCATTGTTCAAACAGCGCTTTGATGGACAGCTCCCTTTCTGGGGTTGCTGACTGGCAAGGAAGGAGTTCAATTCCTGCCTGTTTTTTTTTTTTGTTGTTTTTTTTTGCATGGCACAATAACATCTCTGACCCAAGCCCGATGCATTTGGGGTTTGCCGGGAGGATGAAGGCTTTTGTTTTGGGTTAGTTTGTCTATAATGTCTGGTGGTGGTTGGAGAAGTTTGCTAATTTTTAACCTAGGCTGAATTAAAATGTTGCTTCCCATCGTTTATTACTGTTCACAGCACATCCTTGCTGAACGCTTGAATATTGAGAAACTTACCTATTCTTAAAGCTTCTCAATGTGCTCAAATGCCATCCAACAGGGTAAATGTTTAAGCCTTTTAAAAAAAAATAAAACATGAAGGCAAAAGCCTGAATTCTCACAATTCCACACCGATTTAAAGATAACCAAACAAAGAAGTGAACCCTATGATTCCAGCCCTTCCACCTTGGGTCTCCCAGTCTGTACCACACCTCTCTTTTTATTTCCTGCCAAATTCCTCTTCTTGCTGTTGTCAATACCAATACCAAAACAAAATACAGACATACATGCATGAATACATGCATGCATGCATGCACATACACAATGCCTGGAGAACAGATGCCAGAGAGGCATGGGAGGCCTGTTGTCACCAACTCAGACAAATATAAGATTCACACACACACACACAAACAAAACGAGGTGGGGGAGTGTGGTGCATATGTGTAATGGAATCAGGGCCGGAAGGATCGTCGTCAGAGAGACAATGCGGAGTCACAATTAGGACAAAATCCACGCACACCATCACTCTACCAAGTCAAATTTTGACCAAAAAAAGTGAGACAAAGGGGGACTTCCTCCTTTGATCACTGGAGGATGGTGAGGGATGAACAGACCAAAATGACCTTGGGGGGGGGGGGGGGGGTGAAAGAACACTGCTGTTTACTCCTGCCCTTTTGGCTCTTCCCTTCTTGTGTTTTTCTTTTTGTTTTGTTGTTTTTTAAATTAAAAACAAATCAAGTCCCCCTCCCCGCCCTGCCCTTCCTACCAGAGGTGTAAAGGGGTTTTGGTGGGGGGGGCTTTCACTGACCCACCCTCCCCTCCTTCACCTCCGGTGCTAACCTTTTCACCAGCTTCACCCCCCTCTTCCTCCTTCTTTCCGGGGTAGGGCAACAGAGGGCAGAAAACATGGCATAGCAACTGTCGGGACAGATGTCGGGACAGATGTCTAGACAACGCCGCTAACTTCCTGATGTCATCCACAGATTTTTCTTAATTTTAATTTTTTTAAATTTTCTCCCAAAAAAACAGGAAAGTGGGATAAAAAACTTGCAGGTTAAAAGTCACAGTTTGTGGGATAAGGTTTTGTGAGTGGATGCTGAGAACACAGAGGAAACAGGGGGTCACCCCGCGCCCCCCTCTGTGTGTGTGTGTGTGTGTGTGTGTGTGTGTGTGTGTGTGTGTGTGTGTGTGTGTGTGTGTGTGTGTGTGTGTGTGTGTGTGTGTGTGTGTGTGTGTGTGTGTGTGTGTGTATATATATATCTATATATATATGTGTGTGTATATATATATATATATATATATATATATATATATATATATATATATCTCAGGAGGTAGAGCTGGTCATCTAGTAATCTAAAGGTTGCTGGTTCGATCCCAGGCTCCTGCTAGTACGTGGCACGGTGGCGCAGTGCATTGCGCTGCTGCCTCACAGCAAGAAGTCCTGGGTTCGATTCCCGCCTGGGGCGCTGTTGGCACCGTGCTCTGGACGGGTTATCTCCCAAATAGGAGCCTTTCTGTGTGGAGTTTGCATGTTCTCCCCGTGCTCACATGGGGTTTCCTCCACCTCACGTCAGTAAGGACCCCCCCAAAAACATGCACCCATCATCGTCTGACCAGCGATGGACACTTATCATCTGGTCCCCGGGCGCGTCCACGTATGCTGCCCACTGCTCCTGGCTGTGCCCCCGGAGGAAGGACAACATTACATTTACATTTAGTCATTTTGCAGACGCTTTTATCCAAAGCGACTTACAATTGTTCAATCACCGACGGACACAGCCATCAGGAGCAATTAGGGGTTCAGTGTCTTGCTCAAGGACACTACAGCATGCTAGCAGGAGGAGCCTGCGATCCAACCAGCGACCTTTAGATCACTAGACCACCAGCTCTACCGCCTGAGCTACCATCCCCCTAGCAAGCCAGGATGGGTCAAAAGCAGAGGATCCATTTCACCGGCCACCATCAAAGCATGTGCATGTGTGTGTGTGTAAGCATGTGTTGTAGTGTGGTGTGTTGCGTGACGAATAAAGACTGTTTCTTTTCTGTTTTTCTGTAGTGTCCTTGAGCAAGACACTTAACTCCTAATTGCTCCTGATGGCTGCGTCTGTCGGTGTTTCAATAAATTGTAAGTCGCTTTGGATAAAAGCGTCTGCCAAATGACTAAATGTAATGTAAATGTGAACCGGAAGTGCAGTTTGACATGTCAAAGCTGCAGCTGAAGGAAGTCCGAGAGGTCGTCTGCAAAGCAAGGGTTAGCTCTGCTCCAGGACAAAGTGGGACTTGGTACAAAGTGTTCAAGAACTGTCCCAAACTCCTACTGCGCCTGTGGAAAATCCTGCTAGCCTTCTGGAGAAAAGGGAAGATCCCAGATCAATGGAATGTGGCTGAATGGGTGTGGATCCCGAAGGAGGAAAACTCCACCCAGATATACCAGTTCTGCATCATCTCCCTGCTGTGTGTTGAGGCGAAGATCTTCTTCAGTGCCATTACCAAGCGGCTGTGCACCTAACTGACAAAGAACACCTACATCGACACATCAGTCCAGAAGGGCGGCATT
>NC_137196.1:3042500-3050000 GCF_960531495.2 Zeus faber | reverse complement strand
GGTTCTGACGTATCAGTTCGTAAGAGAGCTACAAGATGGCCGTGCGGCATGGCAAAAAAAATGGCCGCCAAAGCCCGGAGCGCAATTACCCTCCGTTGTGCTTAAACAACATGCTAGTGCACCTCCTGTGATGGCGGGGACTAGTGTTCCTTATGTATGCATGGCCCCATCCTCATCTCCTTTCCTTTCAGTGTGAAAGCATTGTGGAGGAGCTGGAGGATGACATCATGTCTCTGTTCAGTCAAAACTCGGAAGATGTGGAAGAAGAACTGTGCAACAATGTGTCAGGTACCATGTAATCCTGTTAGTTTGTTTATTTATTTATTTTCAGAATTCAGATATCTTATTAATACACATATTGTAGTGAATCGGTGCAGATTTACTCCTCTTAAAATATAAAAATGTGGACTCTTTATCTAACCAGGTAAGCCATTATTATGTTAATGTAATTAAAAAGAAAACTGCACCCTATGTGTTGTATTTTATAGTGGCTTTGGTTTTGCTGTCAAAGACATGGCAAAATTTGTAGTGTATAATTTAAACACCCGAGTAGTAGTGTCACTGTTTATATATATTTTAATATTTTTCTCCCAATATTGGCACATTGCTGAGATACAGTGTTTTGATGATTTCATTTATCATTAGGCTTTGGTCATTTAATACAATCATGCCCCATTACTGTATTCACACAACTGCTACTAGTTGAAGTTGAGCATGTAGATGCCATTTTGTTATCACTGAGTATGAAAAACTAAATAGAGGTACCGGAAAAAATACCCTATTTTTTTTTTTTTTTTTTTTTTTTTTTTAATAAGCTTAATCTTTTATACTGATCGAATCTATTTCTAACATTGCAAAAAGCAATTTAAAACAATAACCTCCAAATCCGAATCTTAATTATAGGGAATTTCTCTTGTTGCAGGTGCCAACATAGATAAAATGCAAATATTCAATCAAGCATGATGTAAAAATAATACAATAAAACAGTGTAATCAAATTCATGTTTCAAAGGGTAAAATCCCAATTTATTTTCCAAAGTTTGTGGCCATTCTTGTTTTTTACAATGTTGTCAATGTCTGAGTATTTTGGATTTGTTAATTTAATTACCAGAGAGAGGATTTTTGTAAACCCTCGCCCCAACCCTAATATAATTCAATAGTAGACATACGTAATGCCTAAATATTAGGAAGCCCAGATTTGCTAATGTTTCCTTTCTGCTTTCAATTCCAGACTACTGTATAGATGCCAAACTCGCAAACGAGGAGCTATAGTTAATGATATGACCCATTTATATTTACAATATAAGAAGATGGGACCAAACATGTTGCTCACCGGTCAAGAGTCACAAACAATAAGAATTCTCTTGAAATAAACTGTTGGTGAAAAGTGAATGGTTTGGAGTTCTTAGACTTTACACAACACAGCACTACTTTACACAACTCTATTCAATTTATTGCAAATAATGCCATCTAAATGAAGACATCAGATGCTGCAATGTTACACCCACCACTTGCTTGCCAGTAATCTAATAATTAATAATCTTTGTGTATTGATTATAATGCATTTTTGTCACAATGTACATGATAGGAACATGACTAACACTGGATTTTTATTTTAATTTGAGGAGGTTGACAAGTGTGTTGTGTTGACTAAAGTAAAATATAATATTGTGTGATGGGATAACAAACTGGTCTCATTTGGACAACATGTTGTAGCATCTATTTTATGATTGGCTACAGCAAAGTAGTTTGCACTTGTATGAAGATTTTAGCAGCACTAGAGCTTAAACCTCCAGTATGTTTGGTTACTTATTGTTTTTTTTCTATGGCACTGCCTGCTGCAATAAACCAATCCCACAGTCACTGCCATAGATTATAATCGTTTGGAAAATCTCAAGCCCTTGTTAAAACGTCACTTACCAAAAAAAGTATCCTATGATTATCCAAGTTGCCCCACACACTTGCTTGGTCCTCTATCAATTCTCCACCTCAAAGCTTTTGACTTGTTGCTACACATTGACTCCATTATTGACACAAATTTAGCCAGTGGCATTATTACTGACCAACTATTAACCCCATTTCCCATTTGCAACAACCACTGGTGGAGGAAAGCAGAAAGTGAAAGGGGTCAGCTGTGAGATTTAACCAAACCGATGAATTAACAATTTTTGGCTAAATAAGACGAGCACAACCTAAGATATTCTGCTGGAGAAGGAACAGCCCGAATGTGCGATGTAAAGCAGCATAACTAAAGAAAATGAAACCCCCTTCATCACTTGATTTCTGTTTGCTGTGTCACCTCTCACAGCCTGTTCTTCAATAAGTAGTGCCCACTCGTTATTCTTTAAATATATCAGAACTTGTTGGCGATGTTGGCGCTGGGTGTTAATAATGGAGATTTAAATTTTCAAGACATTACACTGTTGAATTTAAGCAGTTAAGCAAAATAAGCAGATTAATATTTGTATCGTCGCTTCGTTCTGCTCTGATTGCCACTCTGGATTTTATTTCAGGATCTGATCATTTGCTATTCTCTCATCCTGTAACATTACAGTAGAGACTGAAACATCTAGGTTGCGTAGGCAACCACGGTTCCCTGAGGAAGGACCAGATCTGATGATCAGTCCCATGAGTAATAGATCGCAGTTCCTGCAATAGGGAACAGCATTGAGACAGACTGCTCGGTCTTCCAGTTGTTAAAGGCCATCTTCAGTGTTTTTTCCTTCAACCTCAAATGATTTGCTTATGTGGTCACAATGTTCACTCACTTGCCCTTATTGATGCTAACTTGTAGCATTGATGAAAAGTGTGCTTCATTGACTACTGGTTGCCATGGCGTTGCTAATACATGATGTTCAATGAGCGTACCCCCAATAAGCGTACCACCTGGTTCCCATTTGCACCAAGATTTTTGAGAGAAACGATGTGAAATTGACTGGAGATGGCTTAAAATAACTTTGAATTCCAAATGATCTTATTGATCTAATTCTAATGCCACGTAAGAAAGGAAAAAGTCGCCTTTGGCGTCATCGTTCCCACAAAACTCCTTATGTGAATACTGAGTTTCCTCTTTGACCAGGGAATGCAGTGGGAAGAAGGAATCCTTAGCAGGGGCAGCTTGGCCCATTGTGTCGCTGGCTGTCTCAACGTGTCACCGCACCCCAAGCTTATACCCCTGACAGATCAAGGGTTACCAAGGTGGCTGGCTGACCACTGCTTGACAGACAACAGTCAGGCCTGCTAAACTCTCATTTCCTATGGCATGTCAACCGTGTCCTAGAACTAGAACGCCCATTTGTGCACTTTTTTAAAAACTCAAATGTAACATCTGTTAAAAAAAACATGATAATTCTGCTTTTCTGGAAATCTCATGTTTCTTTTTGGCATTATCTTTGGGTGATTCCTGCCTTGCTGTGGGTAATGATGAGCGGCTTATTTTATTAAAGCCAGTCCAAACGCTACACAGGTAATTCCTCTCGTTCTCTAGAGATTGGAGATGAATAACTCTTGAACTCCTAAGTAAAAGAAACTGCCCTGACTCATTCCTCACAGTTTCCATATCTTGAGTGCATAAATAAACTTGTTTAAAAAGCTAGTTTGATGATGATCTCTTTTAATTATTGTTGTTGTTTTTGTTATTATCATTATTATTATTATTATTATTATAATTATTATTATTATTATTATTATTATTTTGGTTGTGTTTATCCATATGTCCTTCAGCCTAAATGTGGTTGCCGAGCTGTGGCATTAACTTGTATGCTAACAAGATTAAAATATATTTGACCTGGAGATTAGCATAGTTGGGGCTCCCTTCTTTTTGCTTTTTCGGTGGCGGCTTTGATCAGTGTTGCGAAGCGAGGCCCGGGCTTGGGCCCGGCCATCCGAGGCCCCGGTGTGAAATCGGCCTGATGTCATCCCCCATTCTCCACCTTCCCCAAGCTTTTAGCAGCCGTAATTATATTTCCGCCACAAAGAGCCCCCCCGTCCCCTTCATTCCATATTCCAAGTTTGACTAGGAAACGTTTTGGAGAGCTATGGCTAAATTACCCAGTGGGGGGAAGGGGGGACAGGATGGGCCCTCTTTTGTCTGAGATAGACACAAGGGGACATCCATACCTCCTTAGATGCGCTCCTCCTTTCTCTGCTTGTCTACCCTCTGCCTCTGTCTTTCATGAGAGGGGTTACATTTTATATTCTGTGACACCGGAGTTGTGAATTTATTGGTGAACTCAAATACTTTCGTATTTTTCTCTTTTTGCATAATGCCTGTACATGTTTGCTTAGAGGACAAACCAAAATATATTTTTGGGTTGAAATCTTAATTTAATGGAACTTTTCAACAGATCTTTCTTTCTCAACATTTTTCTCCAAATGGAAAAATTAGTTGTGGTTTCTAATTGAAAACAATTACATCTAGGAAGAAAAAAAGTGAAGTGGGGAAAACTCCAAGTGAAATGATGTGGTGAGGAGGAAGTATTTTTTTTTGTGTGATGGTTTTTTTTGTGGAGGTTACCTTAAGGTTATCAAAACAGTGCTCAAAACATAGCATTATTCAAATAAGGAAAACCTCTCTCTCTATCTCTAAATCTCTCTCTAAAGTCAGCTATTCTACTCATTTCCTGTGTGAATTTTCCTGTTCTGATAACATCTAAAAAGGAACAGCAGACTGTAGCTGTTTGTTTGCCCTCCGTTCTTGACTCAAGCTAGTAGTCTACTATTGGTGAAAATCACTGGTTAGCATGGTGCTGCTAATACAAGTAGTTCATGAAAAAGTATTTGAAGACATTTTTTCACTTGTTTTTCACCTGCTTACTTGAGGGCCAAGAAACTGATCTTGTGAACATCAGAACATTGAATGCTAACAATGAATAATTTAATATGTTTGGCATTTGGTCTTGATTCCATCTTGAGTTTCCAGCATGGTATGTCCAATACAGAGCGCAACAGAAGTGAAATTCCAGCAAATATATTTTCAGTTCCTGAAAAGGAATGATTGAAGCAGCATATTTTTTCGGCCTAGAGGGGGCAGCAGTGTATCCATTCAAATAAAATGACTATTGGATGGAGTAAAAACAGGGTTTTCGTTGCAAACTTTCATTCCACTTTTCCCATTTGACATTGGTCAGAGCATAGCAATTGGATGTCTGTGAGGAAAATGTAAAAGCAATAAGACCTGGGGCAGTCAGTCATCTTTACTGAGCCACTTGGTTTAATTGTATTGTGACAGATCTGCCTCATGTCTGACTGCATGCCTACTTCAGTTTAAAGAGGGCAGCAGTGTGTTACATGTATTTGTATTTTTTGGGTTGCAGTGGTTGTTGGCAGGTGTAGTTCATGAGGATAGCACAGCTCTTGCTGGTAGGCCTGTTTTGGACCCTGTTTGTGTATCCACACTTAGTGGGAATAGTAACAACACCCTGACAACCAGTGATGAACAAAGCAGCTTTACACCAACATCGCGAAAGTAGCTTCAATAACAGAAAATAAAAGTGAATGTAGGGACCACTTTTTCTCCTCAGCTCAACCTGAACCCAATAATAGAATATCTGACTCATACAAATAGGCTCGCATATAGGTCAGTTACCACAAGGCAAAACGAGTGTCGAGAAATGGTTTTATTTCACCAACCGTTGGGGCGCAGCAGCTTCAATAATCATACGTCACTTTTTTGGCCAAATGCCATTTAAAGAGTTGGAAATTTTCCATGCACCAAAAGGGTTCCAAAAACCACTAAATATTGGAGGGGACATTTTACGGTTCGAAATAGATCCAATGTATTTGTTAAACGCAAAAAGGGATGCTTAAAGAATCTTTCTCTGAGCTAACTTGGCAGGGGCGCAGTCAGCCGCCGCTGTTTGCATGTGCAGTCTGACCTTCCTCCAGGTCCTCTGGCTATTAACCCCATCTGTGCTCAACATCTACCTCCCCACCCGCCCCCCTTCATCATTTTCACAACCATAGAGTAACTTCGGCCAAGTGTTGGCGAGGTGCGGAAGCCCATCAAATCAGTGACCGTTTGGGTGTTTACTTCCACATAGGAGTTGGCTAGAGAAAGGAAAATGCAGATTAGGGCTATGTGAGCCATTCAGTTGAGATCCGAGGTCAATACTGCTACCACTGCTACTGCCGAGACAGCCAATGGAATGGTCCGCAGAGATAACTCCCTGGCCCTTTGTCTAGCGAGAGCTCTCTCTCTCTATCTCTCTCTCTCTCTCTCTGTCTGTCCTTCTCTCTCCATTGCTCACTCTTTGTTTTTGTCGTTTTTTGTCATCCTGTTTATCTGTTGATTTTTTGCATTCGGCAGTTTTTCTTCCTTCCTGGACTGTTTTGTCTGAATTTGTGAAAAGGGGCATCAGGTAACCACTGGGGTTCACTATGTCTGCTAATAGTTGATGGAGCTTTCACAGAAGTTGGTGTTGGGGTGTGTGTGTGAGCTTGTGCGTGTGTGATGAGAAAGATTTTAAAAAAGAATATTGAGACCATTTCCTGTTCCCTTTGTTCTGAGATTTGCTCACATTGATAATTGATCAATCCAATTTTTATAATACTAAATACTGTAACTTGACAAAGGAAAGGCATTTTTTGGCTGGGGATTGCCATGTCAGTTTAGAAAGTGAATTTGCTGAGGCAAGTAGACAATATAGTGCTGATGTAACCAAGGTTGAGACCATTCCTTAATGTATTTCCTGAATATAGGGCAATGGATTCGCTCTTGAATTCAAATGGGAGGTTGTTATAAGGAAATACTGAGAGACACATTTTTGGACTGCCTTGTGTATTGCAGTTCTCAGATAGCTCATAAGTGAGGTTAATAACTTTTCAAACAATTGGCAAAGGAGATAATTTCTATACATACTTATAATTCATTGCCATATTAACCTTTTACTCCCCTAGATAAATACACCCAAAATAATAAATTTAAATGTAAAATAACAAGCTACGTGTAAAATTATTTTTGCTCATTGATCAAATTGCCAAATTACTAGGTTCTGATCTTACTGTTTGACATGCCTACAGTGCACTCTTACAAATACCTCTAATTTATTACACATTTCAATTAATTTAATTCATTATCATTATTATCATTTTATGAATGATTCATAAAAGTTCAATTTACGAAGAAATTATTTCAACTGCAGCCTGGCAAATATCTATGATGGGTTATTTTTCTGCCTGGGTATGAAACATTTGTGAGGCCACATATCAGAATGAACTGGTGGAATCAGTTGATGTTGCATTCATGACTGTGGGACGCTACACACACAAACAGTTTTGTCATCATTGGCCATCCCTATTCCTGCTTGTTTTGAAGCTACACATTGAAATGTTTTCCAAGCACTCACGCACTCTTGGGTTTGTACAATAACAAGTCTTGTGCCATCATGATGCCATTGAGGCGGAAATAAACAATTTTTATTATAATGGTGGTCAAAATGGATTCACAAGGAACAGTATATGTTTCATGAGTAGATTAAAGTGATTATTGGTCAAATGGGAC
>NC_137205.1:33888598-33958922 GCF_960531495.2 Zeus faber | reverse complement strand
AACCATTGACGAATAGAGGTCGTACCCAAACTCAACAAAATCCAAGAACAAAAATATCCCACTGACAAATAGAGGTCGTACCCAAACTCTACAAAATCCAATTGAAAATGGAAGAAGTTTCCCAATGACAAACAGAGACGGAACTTACCTATACTCAACTAAATCTAAGAACATAGATATCCCACGGACAAATAGAGGTCGTACCCAAACTCATCAAAATCCAACCAACAAGAGTAGAAATATTTCCAAAAATAAACCAATTGACCGGGGGACACACACCAGGGTCTTGACGAAGCCCAGGTGGCCTGCCTCAAGGAGAGGGTGTATAGTTTGTTTAAAAGGCTGAAACACTCAATGATCCTGAGGTACACTACTGATGAATGTGTCCTAAATTTCTAAAAGTAATCATATAGAAATGCGGAGAAAGAACAAATAAGGTGTTCTTAACCACTCTTAACAACTGGAAACAAAAAAACAAACAGGGTATTCTCAACCACTCTTAACAACTTGAAACAAAAAACAAATAAGGTGTTCTTAACCACTCTTAAAGAAAACAACTACGTCTACCAACGACTAATAAAGCATCTAAACAACAAATATAAGACAAATTACTCTGGACCTATACTACTAAGAGGAAACAAGCATCCTTTTAAATGTAAGTCACCTTAAACCCTGGTTAGGGGACTTCTCCTTGAAGCCAGAATATGCCTATATTCTTTAACCCAAATGGGATAACTACAAAACATGAACCTAACACTCTACCTAACATAATACGGGATTGGAGAATCTTGATAACGTGCGACGGCCCGTGCATTACCTTTGGTCCCCTATACCAAACTGACCATGCTGGCCAGGGGGGAACATAGGAAAAGTACTCACCAATACATACCAGGCTACCCAAACTGGGTAGACGGGATCATCAATACAGTACTCACCCAACCTAATCTAGCCTGTGCCTCGGAAAGCAGATTCTCCTTATAACCCATTATATGTATTATCTAACCAAATCTCTCTCCCCTTTCTTTCCACCTCTTAAAGGCATTGACATGGCGCAAGATAAGGTGTACAACAACTTCCAACTATTGATTAGAGTCTATTCTCATAAATTAACAACTATACAAAATAACTGAGCTTACAATTTTTTTTTTCTCTCTTTTTTCATTCTTTTTCTCACTCTCTTCCCCTTCTCTCAGGAAACTGAGAGAGCTGGGACGGTAGAGAATAGCCCGAACAGGCAGGAGGAGAATGCAGTCCGAACAGACGGCTCTCCTTCCCTCTACCTCCCTTCTACATATACTTCTCCTCCACTTCCCTCTCCTCTCCAACCCTAATCCTAAAACCCTGACCCTAACCCTAACCCTAACTCTAGCTCTAAACTTAACCCTAACCCTAACGTTAACCCTAAGACTTAACCCTAAACCTAACCCTTAGCCTAACCCTAAACCTAAGCCTAGCCCTGGTTCTAAACCTAACCCTAACCCTAACGTTAACCCTAAGACCTAGCCCTAAACCTAACCCCAAACCTAACCCTAAACCTAACCCTTATCCTAACCCTAAAACCAAATCCTAACCCTAACCATTGACGAATAGAGGTCGTACCCAAACTCAACAAAATCCAAGAACAAAAATATCCCACTGACAAATAGAGGTCGTACCCAAACTCTACAAAATCCAATTGAAAATGGAAGAAGTTTCCCAATGACAAACAGAGACGGAACTTACCTATACTCAACTAAATCTAAGAACATAGATATCCCACGGACAAATAGAGGTCGTACCCAAACTCATCAAAATCCAACCAACAAGAGTAGAAATATTTCCAAAAATAAACCAATTGACCGGGGGACACACACCAGGGTCTTGACGAAGCCCAGGTGGCCTGCCTCAAGGAGAGGGTGTATAGTTTGTTTAAAAGGCTGAAACACTCAATGATCCTGAGGTACACTACTGATGAATGTGTCCTAAATTTCTAAAAGTAATCATATAGAAATGCGGAGAAAGAACAAATAAGGTGTTCTTAACCACTCTTAACAACTGGAAACAAAAAAACAAACAGGGTATTCTCAACCACTCTTAACAACTTGAAACAAAAAACAAATAAGGTGTTCTTAACCACTCTTAAAGAAAACAACTACGTCTACCAACGACTAATAAAGCATCTAAACAACAAATATAAGACAAATTACTCTGGACCTATACTACTAAGAGGAAACAAGCATCCTTTTAAATGTAAGTCACCTTAAACCCTGGTTAGGGGACTTCTCCTTGAAGCCAGAATATGCCTATATTCTTTAACCCAAATGGGATAACTACAAAACATGAACCTAACACTCTACCTAACATAATACGGGATTGGAGAATCTTGATAACGTGCGACGGCCCGTGCATTACCTTTGGTCCCCTATACCAAACTGACCATGCTGGCCAGGGGGGAACATAGGAAAAGTACTCACCAATACATACCAGGCTACCCAAACTGGGTAGACGGGATCATCAATACAGTACTCACCCAACCTAATCTAGCCTGTGCCTCGGAAAGCAGATTCTCCTTATAACCCATTATATGTATTATCTAACCAAATCTCTCTCCCCTTTCTTTCCACCTCTTAAAGGCATTGACATGGCGCAAGATAAGGTGTACAACAACTTCCAACTATTGATTAGAGTCTATTCTCATAAATTAACAACTATACAAAATAACTGAGCTTACAATTTTTTTTTTCTCTCTTTTTTCATTCTTTTTCTCACTCTCTTCCCCTTCTCTCAGGAAACTGAGAGAGCTGGGACGGTAGAGAATAGCCCGAACAGGCAGGAGGAGAATGCAGTCCGAACAGACGGCTCTCCTTCCCTCTACCTCCCTTCTACATATACTTCTCCTCCACTTCCCTCTCCTCTCCAACCCTAATCCTAAAACCCTGACCCTAACCCTAACCCTAACTCTAGCTCTAAACTTAACCCTAACCCTAACGTTAACCCTAAGACTTAACCCTAAACCTAACCCTTAGCCTAACCCTAAACCTAAGCCTAGCCCTGGTTCTAAACCTAACCCTAACCCTAACGTTAACCCTAAGACCTAGCCCTAAACCTAACCCCAAACCTAACCCTAAACCTAACCCTTATCCTAACCCTAAAACCAAATCCTAACCCTAACCATTGACGAATAGAGGTCGTACCCAAACTCAACAAAATCCAAGAACAAAAATATCCCACTGACAAATAGAGGTCGTACCCAAACTCTACAAAATCCAATTGAAAATGGAAGAAGTTTCCCAATGACAAACAGAGACGGAACTTACCTATACTCAACTAAATCTAAGAACATAGATATCCCACGGACAAATAGAGGTCGTACCCAAACTCATCAAAATCCAACCAACAAGAGTAGAAATATTTCCAAAAATAAACCAATTGACCGGGGGACACACACCAGGGTCTTGACGAAGCCCAGGTGGCCTGCCTCAAGGAGAGGGTGTATAGTTTGTTTAAAAGGCTGAAACACTCAATGATCCTGAGGTACACTACTGATGAATGTGTCCTAAATTTCTAAAAGTAATCATATAGAAATGCGGAGAAAGAACAAATAAGGTGTTCTTAACCACTCTTAACAACTGGAAACAAAAAAACAAACAGGGTATTCTCAACCACTCTTAACAACTTGAAACAAAAAACAAATAAGGTGTTCTTAACCACTCTTAAAGAAAACAACTACGTCTACCAACGACTAATAAAGCATCTAAACAACAAATATAAGACAAATTACTCTGGACCTATACTACTAAGAGGAAACAAGCATCCTTTTAAATGTAAGTCACCTTAAACCCTGGTTAGGGGACTTCTCCTTGAAGCCAGAATATGCCTATATTCTTTAACCCAAATGGGATAACTACAAAACATGAACCTAACACTCTACCTAACATAATACGGGATTGGAGAATCTTGATAACGTGCGACGGCCCGTGCATTACCTTTGGTCCCCTATACCAAACTGACCATGCTGGCCAGGGGGGAACATAGGAAAAGTACTCACCAATACATACCAGGCTACCCAAACTGGGTAGACGGGATCATCAATACAGTACTCACCCAACCTAATCTAGCCTGTGCCTCGGAAAGCAGATTCTCCTTATAACCCATTATATGTATTATCTAACCAAATCTCTCTCCCCTTTCTTTCCACCTCTTAAAGGCATTGACATGGCGCAAGATAAGGTGTACAACAACTTCCAACTATTGATTAGAGTCTATTCTCATAAATTAACAACTATACAAAATAACTGAGCTTACAATTTTTTTTTTCTCTCTTTTTTCATTCTTTTTCTCACTCTCTTCCCCTTCTCTCAGGAAACTGAGAGAGCTGGGACGGTAGAGAATAGCCCGAACAGGCAGGAGGAGAATGCAGTCCGAACAGACGGCTCTCCTTCCCTCTACCTCCCTTCTACATATACTTCTCCTCCACTTCCCTCTCCTCTCCAACCCTAATCCTAAAACCCTGACCCTAACCCTAACCCTAACTCTAGCTCTAAACTTAACCCTAACCCTAACGTTAACCCTAAGACTTAACCCTAAACCTAACCCTTAGCCTAACCCTAAACCTAAGCCTAGCCCTGGTTCTAAACCTAACCCTAACCCTAACGTTAACCCTAAGACCTAGCCCTAAACCTAACCCCAAACCTAACCCTAAACCTAACCCTTATCCTAACCCTAAAACCAAATCCTAACCCTAACCATTGACGAATAGAGGTCGTACCCAAACTCAACAAAATCCAAGAACAAAAATATCCCACTGACAAATAGAGGTCGTACCCAAACTCTACAAAATCCAATTGAAAATGGAAGAAGTTTCCCAATGACAAACAGAGACGGAACTTACCTATACTCAACTAAATCTAAGAACATAGATATCCCACGGACAAATAGAGGTCGTACCCAAACTCATCAAAATCCAACCAACAAGAGTAGAAATATTTCCAAAAATAAACCAATTGACCGGGGGACACACACCAGGGTCTTGACGAAGCCCAGGTGGCCTGCCTCAAGGAGAGGGTGTATAGTTTGTTTAAAAGGCTGAAACACTCAATGATCCTGAGGTACACTACTGATGAATGTGTCCTAAATTTCTAAAAGTAATCATATAGAAATGCGGAGAAAGAACAAATAAGGTGTTCTTAACCACTCTTAACAACTGGAAACAAAAAAACAAACAGGGTATTCTCAACCACTCTTAACAACTTGAAACAAAAAACAAATAAGGTGTTCTTAACCACTCTTAAAGAAAACAACTACGTCTACCAACGACTAATAAAGCATCTAAACAACAAATATAAGACAAATTACTCTGGACCTATACTACTAAGAGGAAACAAGCATCCTTTTAAATGTAAGTCACCTTAAACCCTGGTTAGGGGACTTCTCCTTGAAGCCAGAATATGCCTATATTCTTTAACCCAAATGGGATAACTACAAAACATGAACCTAACACTCTACCTAACATAATACGGGATTGGAGAATCTTGATAACGTGCGACGGCCCGTGCATTACCTTTGGTCCCCTATACCAAACTGACCATGCTGGCCAGGGGGGAACATAGGAAAAGTACTCACCAATACATACCAGGCTACCCAAACTGGGTAGACGGGATCATCAATACAGTACTCACCCAACCTAATCTAGCCTGTGCCTCGGAAAGCAGATTCTCCTTATAACCCATTATATGTATTATCTAACCAAATCTCTCTCCCCTTTCTTTCCACCTCTTAAAGGCATTGACATGGCGCAAGATAAGGTGTACAACAACTTCCAACTATTGATTAGAGTCTATTCTCATAAATTAACAACTATACAAAATAACTGAGCTTACAATTTTTTTTTTCTCTCTTTTTTCATTCTTTTTCTCACTCTCTTCCCCTTCTCTCAGGAAACTGAGAGAGCTGGGACGGTAGAGAATAGCCCGAACAGGCAGGAGGAGAATGCAGTCCGAACAGACGGCTCTCCTTCCCTCTACCTCCCTTCTACATATACTTCTCCTCCACTTCCCTCTCCTCTCCAACCCTAATCCTAAAACCCTGACCCTAACCCTAACCCTAACTCTAGCTCTAAACTTAACCCTAACCCTAACGTTAACCCTAAGACTTAACCCTAAACCTAACCCTTAGCCTAACCCTAAACCTAAGCCTAGCCCTGGTTCTAAACCTAACCCTAACCCTAACGTTAACCCTAAGACCTAGCCCTAAACCTAACCCCAAACCTAACCCTAAACCTAACCCTTATCCTAACCCTAAAACCAAATCCTAACCCTAACCATTGACGAATAGAGGTCGTACCCAAACTCAACAAAATCCAAGAACAAAAATATCCCACTGACAAATAGAGGTCGTACCCAAACTCTACAAAATCCAATTGAAAATGGAAGAAGTTTCCCAATGACAAACAGAGACGGAACTTACCTATACTCAACTAAATCTAAGAACATAGATATCCCACGGACAAATAGAGGTCGTACCCAAACTCATCAAAATCCAACCAACAAGAGTAGAAATATTTCCAAAAATAAACCAATTGACCGGGGGACACACACCAGGGTCTTGACGAAGCCCAGGTGGCCTGCCTCAAGGAGAGGGTGTATAGTTTGTTTAAAAGGCTGAAACACTCAATGATCCTGAGGTACACTACTGATGAATGTGTCCTAAATTTCTAAAAGTAATCATATAGAAATGCGGAGAAAGAACAAATAAGGTGTTCTTAACCACTCTTAACAACTGGAAACAAAAAAACAAACAGGGTATTCTCAACCACTCTTAACAACTTGAAACAAAAAACAAATAAGGTGTTCTTAACCACTCTTAAAGAAAACAACTACGTCTACCAACGACTAATAAAGCATCTAAACAACAAATATAAGACAAATTACTCTGGACCTATACTACTAAGAGGAAACAAGCATCCTTTTAAATGTAAGTCACCTTAAACCCTGGTTAGGGGACTTCTCCTTGAAGCCAGAATATGCCTATATTCTTTAACCCAAATGGGATAACTACAAAACATGAACCTAACACTCTACCTAACATAATACGGGATTGGAGAATCTTGATAACGTGCGACGGCCCGTGCATTACCTTTGGTCCCCTATACCAAACTGACCATGCTGGCCAGGGGGGAACATAGGAAAAGTACTCACCAATACATACCAGGCTACCCAAACTGGGTAGACGGGATCATCAATACAGTACTCACCCACCCTAACCCTAACCCTAACCCTAACCCTAACCCTAACCCTAACCCTAACCCTAACCCTAACCCTAACCCTAACCCTAACCCTAACCCTAACCCTAACCCTAACCCTAACCCTAACCCTAACCCTAACCCTAACCCTAACCCATATAGAAATGCGGAGAAAGAACAAATAAGGTGTTCTTAACCACTCTTAACAACTGGAAACAAAAAAACAAACAGGGTATTCTCAACCACTCTTAACAACTTGAAACAAAAAACAAATAAGGTGTTCTTATCCACTCTTAAAGAAAACAACTACGTCTACCAACGACTAATAAAGCATCTAAACAACAAATATAAGACAAATTACTCTGGACCTATACTACTAAGAGGAAACAAGCATCCTTTTAAATGTAAGTCACCTTAAACCCTGGTTAGCGGACTTCTCCTTGAAGCCAGAATATGCCTATATTCTTTAACCCAAATGGGATAACTACAAAACATGAACCTAACACTCTACCTAACATAATACGGGATTGGAGAATCTTGATAACGTGCGACGGCCCGTGCATTACCTTTGGTCCCCTATACCAAACTGCCCATGCTGGCCAGGGGGGAACATAGGAAAAGTACTCACCAATACATACCAGGCTACCCAAACTGGGTAGACGGGATCATCAATACAGTACTCACCCAACCTAATCTAGCCTGTGCCTCGGAAAGCAGATTCTCCTTATAACCCATTATATGTATTATCTAACCAAATCTCTCTCCCCTTTCTTTCCTCCTCTTAAAGGCATTGACATGGCGCAAGATAAGGTGTACAACAACTTCCAACTATTGATTAGAGTCTATTCTCATAAATTAACAACTATACAAAATAACTTAGCTTACAATTTTTTCTTTTTTTTCTTTTTTCATTCTTTTTCTCACTCTCTTCCCCTTCTCTCAGGAAACTGAGAGAGCTGGGACGGTAGAGAATAGCCCGAACAGGCAGGAGGAGAATTCAGTCCGAACAGACGGCTCTCCTTCCCTCTACCTCCCTTCTACATCTACTTCTCCTCCACTTCCCTCTCCTCTCCAACCCTATCCTAAAACCCTGACCCTAACCCTAACTTTAGCTCTAAACCTAACCCTAACCCTAATGTTAACCCTAAGACTTAACCCTAAACCTAAACCTAGACCTAACCCTTAGCCCAACCCTAAACCTAACCCTAGCCCTGGTTCTAAACCTAACCCTAACCCTAACGTTAACCCTAAGACCTAGCCCCAAACCTAACCCCAAACCTAACCCTAAACCTAACCCTTATCCTAACCCTAAAACCAAATCCTAACCCTAACGATTGACAAATAGAGGTCGTACCCAAACTCAACAAAATCCAAGAACAAAAATATCCCACTGACAAATAGAGGTCGTACCCAAACACTACAAAATCCAATTGAAAATGGAAGAAGTTTACCAATGACAAACAGAGATGGAACTTACCTATAGTCAACAAAATCTAAGAACATAGATATCCCACAGACAAATAGAGGTCGTACCCAAACTCAACAAAATCCAACCAACAAGAGTAGAAATATTTCCTAAAATAAACCAATTGACCGGGGGACACACACCAGGGTCTTGATCAAGCCCAGGTGGCCTGCCTCAAGGAGAGGGTGTATAGTTTGTTTAAAAGGCTGAAACACTCAATGATCCTGAGGTACACTACTGATGAATGTGTCCTAAATTTCTAAAAGTAATCATATAGAAATGCGGAGAAAGAACAAATAAGGTGTTCTTAACCACTCTTAACAACTGGAAACAAAAAAACAAACAGGGTATTCTCAACCACTCTTAACAACTTGAAACAAAAAACAAATAAGGTGTTCTTATCCACTCTTAAAGAAAACAACTACGTCTACCAACGACTAATAAAGCATCTAAACAACAAATATAAGACAAATTACTCTGGACCTATACTACTAAGAGGAAACAAGCATCCTTTTAAATGTAAGTCACCTTAAACCCTGGTTAGCGGACTTCTCCTTGAAGCCAGAATATGCCTATATTCTTTAACCCAAATGGGATAACTACAAAACATGAACCTAACACTCTACCTAACATAATACGGGATTGGAGAATCTTGATAACGTGCGACGGCCCGTGCATTACCTTTGGTCCCCTATACCAAACTGCCCATGCTGGCCAGGGGGGAACATAGGAAAAGTACTCACCAATACATACCAGGCTACCCAAACTGGGTAGACGGGATCATCAATACAGTACTCACCCAACCTAATCTAGCCTGTGCCTCGGAAAGCAGATTCTCCTTATAACCCATTATATGTATTATCTAACCAAATCTCTCTCCCCTTTCTTTCCTCCTCTTAAAGGCATTGACATGGCGCAAGATAAGGTGTACAACAACTTCCAACTATTGATTAGAGTCTATTCTCATAAATTAACAACTATACAAAATAACTTAGCTTACAATTTTTTCTTTTTTTTCTTTTTTCATTCTTTTTCTCACTCTCTTCCCCTTCTCTCAGGAAACTGAGAGAGCTGGGACGGTAGAGAATAGCCCGAACAGGCAGGAGGAGAATTCAGTCCGAACAGACGGCTCTCCTTCCCTCTACCTCCCTTCTACATCTACTTCTCCTCCACTTCCCTCTCCTCTCCAACCCTATCCTAAAACCCTGACCCTAACCCTAACTTTAGCTCTAAACCTAACCCTAACCCTAATGTTAACCCTAAGACTTAACCCTAAACCTAAACCTAGACCTAACCCTTAGCCCAACCCTAAACCTAACCCTAGCCCTGGTTCTAAACCTAACCCTAACCCTAACGTTAACCCTAAGACCTAGCCCCAAACCTAACCCCAAACCTAACCCTAAACCTAACCCTTATCCTAACCCTAAAACCAAATCCTAACCCTAACGATTGACAAATAGAGGTCGTACCCAAACTCAACAAAATCCAAGAACAAAAATATCCCACTGACAAATAGAGGTCGTACCCAAACACTACAAAATCCAATTGAAAATGGAAGAAGTTTACCAATGACAAACAGAGATGGAACTTACCTATAGTCAACAAAATCTAAGAACATAGATATCCCACAGACAAATAGAGGTCGTACCCAAACTCAACAAAATCCAACCAACAAGAGTAGAAATATTTCCTAAAATAAACCAATTGACCGGGGGACACACACCAGGGTCTTGATCAAGCCCAGGTGGCCTGCCTCAAGGAGAGGGTGTATAGTTTGTTTAAAAGGCTGAAACACTCAATGATCCTGAGGTACACTACTGATGAATGTGTCCTAAATTTCTAAAAGTAATCATATAGAAATGCGGAGAAAGAACAAATAAGGTGTTCTTAACCACTCTTAACAACTGGAAACAAAAAAACAAACAGGGTATTCTCAACCACTCTTAACAACTTGAAACAAAAAACAAATAAGGTGTTCTTATCCACTCTTAAAGAAAACAACTACGTCTACCAACGACTAATAAAGCATCTAAACAACAAATATAAGACAAATTACTCTGGACCTATACTACTAAGAGGAAACAAGCATCCTTTTAAATGTAAGTCACCTTAAACCCTGGTTAGCGGACTTCTCCTTGAAGCCAGAATATGCCTATATTCTTTAACCCAAATGGGATAACTACAAAACATGAACCTAACACTCTACCTAACATAATACGGGATTGGAGAATCTTGATAACGTGCGACGGCCCGTGCATTACCTTTGGTCCCCTATACCAAACTGCCCATGCTGGCCAGGGGGGAACATAGGAAAAGTACTCACCAATACATACCAGGCTACCCAAACTGGGTAGACGGGATCATCAATACAGTACTCACCCAACCTAATCTAGCCTGTGCCTCGGAAAGCAGATTCTCCTTATAACCCATTATATGTATTATCTAACCAAATCTCTCTCCCCTTTCTTTCCTCCTCTTAAAGGCATTGACATGGCGCAAGATAAGGTGTACAACAACTTCCAACTATTGATTAGAGTCTATTCTCATAAATTAACAACTATACAAAATAACTTAGCTTACAATTTTTTCTTTTTTTTCTTTTTTCATTCTTTTTCTCACTCTCTTCCCCTTCTCTCAGGAAACTGAGAGAGCTGGGACGGTAGAGAATAGCCCGAACAGGCAGGAGGAGAATTCAGTCCGAACAGACGGCTCTCCTTCCCTCTACCTCCCTTCTACATCTACTTCTCCTCCACTTCCCTCTCCTCTCCAACCCTATCCTAAAACCCTGACCCTAACCCTAACTTTAGCTCTAAACCTAACCCTAACCCTAATGTTAACCCTAAGACTTAACCCTAAACCTAAACCTAGACCTAACCCTTAGCCCAACCCTAAACCTAACCCTAGCCCTGGTTCTAAACCTAACCCTAACCCTAACGTTAACCCTAAGACCTAGCCCCAAACCTAACCCCAAACCTAACCCTAAACCTAACCCTTATCCTAACCCTAAAACCAAATCCTAACCCTAACGATTGACAAATAGAGGTCGTACCCAAACTCAACAAAATCCAAGAACAAAAATATCCCACTGACAAATAGAGGTCGTACCCAAACACTACAAAATCCAATTGAAAATGGAAGAAGTTTACCAATGACAAACAGAGATGGAACTTACCTATAGTCAACAAAATCTAAGAACATAGATATCCCACAGACAAATAGAGGTCGTACCCAAACTCAACAAAATCCAACCAACAAGAGTAGAAATATTTCCTAAAATAAACCAATTGACCGGGGGACACACACCAGGGTCTTGATCAAGCCCAGGTGGCCTGCCTCAAGGAGAGGGTGTATAGTTTGTTTAAAAGGCTGAAACACTCAATGATCCTGAGGTACACTACTGATGAATGTGTCCTAAATTTCTAAAAGTAATCATATAGAAATGCGGAGAAAGAACAAATAAGGTGTTCTTAACCACTCTTAACAACTGGAAACAAAAAAACAAACAGGGTATTCTCAACCACTCTTAACAACTTGAAACAAAAAACAAATAAGGTGTTCTTATCCACTCTTAAAGAAAACAACTACGTCTACCAACGACTAATAAAGCATCTAAACAACAAATATAAGACAAATTACTCTGGACCTATACTACTAAGAGGAAACAAGCATCCTTTTAAATGTAAGTCACCTTAAACCCTGGTTAGCGGACTTCTCCTTGAAGCCAGAATATGCCTATATTCTTTAACCCAAATGGGATAACTACAAAACATGAACCTAACACTCTACCTAACATAATACGGGATTGGAGAATCTTGATAACGTGCGACGGCCCGTGCATTACCTTTGGTCCCCTATACCAAACTGCCCATGCTGGCCAGGGGGGAACATAGGAAAAGTACTCACCAATACATACCAGGCTACCCAAACTGGGTAGACGGGATCATCAATACAGTACTCACCCAACCTAATCTAGCCTGTGCCTCGGAAAGCAGATTCTCCTTATAACCCATTATATGTATTATCTAACCAAATCTCTCTCCCCTTTCTTTCCTCCTCTTAAAGGCATTGACATGGCGCAAGATAAGGTGTACAACAACTTCCAACTATTGATTAGAGTCTATTCTCATAAATTAACAACTATACAAAATAACTTAGCTTACAATTTTTTCTTTTTTTTCTTTTTTCATTCTTTTTCTCACTCTCTTCCCCTTCTCTCAGGAAACTGAGAGAGCTGGGACGGTAGAGAATAGCCCGAACAGGCAGGAGGAGAATTCAGTCCGAACAGACGGCTCTCCTTCCCTCTACCTCCCTTCTACATCTACTTCTCCTCCACTTCCCTCTCCTCTCCAACCCTATCCTAAAACCCTGACCCTAACCCTAACTTTAGCTCTAAACCTAACCCTAACCCTAATGTTAACCCTAAGACTTAACCCTAAACCTAAACCTAGACCTAACCCTTAGCCCAACCCTAAACCTAACCCTAGCCCTGGTTCTAAACCTAACCCTAACCCTAACGTTAACCCTAAGACCTAGCCCCAAACCTAACCCCAAACCTAACCCTAAACCTAACCCTTATCCTAACCCTAAAACCAAATCCTAACCCTAACGATTGACAAATAGAGGTCGTACCCAAACTCAACAAAATCCAAGAACAAAAATATCCCACTGACAAATAGAGGTCGTACCCAAACACTACAAAATCCAATTGAAAATGGAAGAAGTTTACCAATGACAAACAGAGATGGAACTTACCTATAGTCAACAAAATCTAAGAACATAGATATCCCACAGACAAATAGAGGTCGTACCCAAACTCAACAAAATCCAACCAACAAGAGTAGAAATATTTCCTAAAATAAACCAATTGACCGGGGGACACACACCAGGGTCTTGATCAAGCCCAGGTGGCCTGCCTCAAGGAGAGGGTGTATAGTTTGTTTAAAAGGCTGAAACACTCAATGATCCTGAGGTACACTACTGATGAATGTGTCCTAAATTTCTAAAAGTAATCATATAGAAATGCGGAGAAAGAACAAATAAGGTGTTCTTAACCACTCTTAACAACTGGAAACAAAAAAACAAACAGGGTATTCTCAACCACTCTTAACAACTTGAAACAAAAAACAAATAAGGTGTTCTTATCCACTCTTAAAGAAAACAACTACGTCTACCAACGACTAATAAAGCATCTAAACAACAAATATAAGACAAATTACTCTGGACCTATACTACTAAGAGGAAACAAGCATCCTTTTAAATGTAAGTCACCTTAAACCCTGGTTAGCGGACTTCTCCTTGAAGCCAGAATATGCCTATATTCTTTAACCCAAATGGGATAACTACAAAACATGAACCTAACACTCTACCTAACATAATACGGGATTGGAGAATCTTGATAACGTGCGACGGCCCGTGCATTACCTTTGGTCCCCTATACCAAACTGCCCATGCTGGCCAGGGGGGAACATAGGAAAAGTACTCACCAATACATACCAGGCTACCCAAACTGGGTAGACGGGATCATCAATACAGTACTCACCCAACCTAATCTAGCCTGTGCCTCGGAAAGCAGATTCTCCTTATAACCCATTATATGTATTATCTAACCAAATCTCTCTCCCCTTTCTTTCCTCCTCTTAAAGGCATTGACATGGCGCAAGATAAGGTGTACAACAACTTCCAACTATTGATTAGAGTCTATTCTCATAAATTAACAACTATACAAAATAACTTAGCTTACAATTTTTTCTTTTTTTTCTTTTTTCATTCTTTTTCTCACTCTCTTCCCCTTCTCTCAGGAAACTGAGAGAGCTGGGACGGTAGAGAATAGCCCGAACAGGCAGGAGGAGAATTCAGTCCGAACAGACGGCTCTCCTTCCCTCTACCTCCCTTCTACATCTACTTCTCCTCCACTTCCCTCTCCTCTCCAACCCTATCCTAAAACCCTGACCCTAACCCTAACTTTAGCTCTAAACCTAACCCTAACCCTAATGTTAACCCTAAGACTTAACCCTAAACCTAAACCTAGACCTAACCCTTAGCCCAACCCTAAACCTAACCCTAGCCCTGGTTCTAAACCTAACCCTAACCCTAACGTTAACCCTAAGACCTAGCCCCAAACCTAACCCCAAACCTAACCCTAAACCTAACCCTTATCCTAACCCTAAAACCAAATCCTAACCCTAACGATTGACAAATAGAGGTCGTACCCAAACTCAACAAAATCCAAGAACAAAAATATCCCACTGACAAATAGAGGTCGTACCCAAACACTACAAAATCCAATTGAAAATGGAAGAAGTTTACCAATGACAAACAGAGATGGAACTTACCTATAGTCAACAAAATCTAAGAACATAGATATCCCACAGACAAATAGAGGTCGTACCCAAACTCAACAAAATCCAACCAACAAGAGTAGAAATATTTCCTAAAATAAACCAATTGACCGGGGGACACACACCAGGGTCTTGATCAAGCCCAGGTGGCCTGCCTCAAGGAGAGGGTGTATAGTTTGTTTAAAAGGCTGAAACACTCAATGATCCTGAGGTACACTACTGATGAATGTGTCCTAAATTTCTAAAAGTAATCATATAGAAATGCGGAGAAAGAACAAATAAGGTGTTCTTAACCACTCTTAACAACTGGAAACAAAAAAACAAACAGGGTATTCTCAACCACTCTTAACAACTTGAAACAAAAAACAAATAAGGTGTTCTTATCCACTCTTAAAGAAAACAACTACGTCTACCAACGACTAATAAAGCATCTAAACAACAAATATAAGACAAATTACTCTGGACCTATACTACTAAGAGGAAACAAGCATCCTTTTAAATGTAAGTCACCTTAAACCCTGGTTAGCGGACTTCTCCTTGAAGCCAGAATATGCCTATATTCTTTAACCCAAATGGGATAACTACAAAACATGAACCTAACACTCTACCTAACATAATACGGGATTGGAGAATCTTGATAACGTGCGACGGCCCGTGCATTACCTTTGGTCCCCTATACCAAACTGCCCATGCTGGCCAGGGGGGAACATAGGAAAAGTACTCACCAATACATACCAGGCTACCCAAACTGGGTAGACGGGATCATCAATACAGTACTCACCCAACCTAATCTAGCCTGTGCCTCGGAAAGCAGATTCTCCTTATAACCCATTATATGTATTATCTAACCAAATCTCTCTCCCCTTTCTTTCCTCCTCTTAAAGGCATTGACATGGCGCAAGATAAGGTGTACAACAACTTCCAACTATTGATTAGAGTCTATTCTCATAAATTAACAACTATACAAAATAACTTAGCTTACAATTTTTTCTTTTTTTTCTTTTTTCATTCTTTTTCTCACTCTCTTCCCCTTCTCTCAGGAAACTGAGAGAGCTGGGACGGTAGAGAATAGCCCGAACAGGCAGGAGGAGAATTCAGTCCGAACAGACGGCTCTCCTTCCCTCTACCTCCCTTCTACATCTACTTCTCCTCCACTTCCCTCTCCTCTCCAACCCTATCCTAAAACCCTGACCCTAACCCTAACTTTAGCTCTAAACCTAACCCTAACCCTAATGTTAACCCTAAGACTTAACCCTAAACCTAAACCTAGACCTAACCCTTAGCCCAACCCTAAACCTAACCCTAGCCCTGGTTCTAAACCTAACCCTAACCCTAACGTTAACCCTAAGACCTAGCCCCAAACCTAACCCCAAACCTAACCCTAAACCTAACCCTTATCCTAACCCTAAAACCAAATCCTAACCCTAACGATTGACAAATAGAGGTCGTACCCAAACTCAACAAAATCCAAGAACAAAAATATCCCACTGACAAATAGAGGTCGTACCCAAACACTACAAAATCCAATTGAAAATGGAAGAAGTTTACCAATGACAAACAGAGATGGAACTTACCTATAGTCAACAAAATCTAAGAACATAGATATCCCACAGACAAATAGAGGTCGTACCCAAACTCAACAAAATCCAACCAACAAGAGTAGAAATATTTCCTAAAATAAACCAATTGACCGGGGGACACACACCAGGGTCTTGATCAAGCCCAGGTGGCCTGCCTCAAGGAGAGGGTGTATAGTTTGTTTAAAAGGCTGAAACACTCAATGATCCTGAGGTACACTACTGATGAATGTGTCCTAAATTTCTAAAAGTAATCATATAGAAATGCGGAGAAAGAACAAATAAGGTGTTCTTAACCACTCTTAACAACTGGAAACAAAAAAACAAACAGGGTATTCTCAACCACTCTTAACAACTTGAAACAAAAAACAAATAAGGTGTTCTTATCCACTCTTAAAGAAAACAACTACGTCTACCAACGACTAATAAAGCATCTAAACAACAAATATAAGACAAATTACTCTGGACCTATACTACTAAGAGGAAACAAGCATCCTTTTAAATGTAAGTCACCTTAAACCCTGGTTAGCGGACTTCTCCTTGAAGCCAGAATATGCCTATATTCTTTAACCCAAATGGGATAACTACAAAACATGAACCTAACACTCTACCTAACATAATACGGGATTGGAGAATCTTGATAACGTGCGACGGCCCGTGCATTACCTTTGGTCCCCTATACCAAACTGCCCATGCTGGCCAGGGGGGAACATAGGAAAAGTACTCACCAATACATACCAGGCTACCCAAACTGGGTAGACGGGATCATCAATACAGTACTCACCCAACCTAATCTAGCCTGTGCCTCGGAAAGCAGATTCTCCTTATAACCCATTATATGTATTATCTAACCAAATCTCTCTCCCCTTTCTTTCCTCCTCTTAAAGGCATTGACATGGCGCAAGATAAGGTGTACAACAACTTCCAACTATTGATTAGAGTCTATTCTCATAAATTAACAACTATACAAAATAACTTAGCTTACAATTTTTTCTTTTTTTTCTTTTTTCATTCTTTTTCTCACTCTCTTCCCCTTCTCTCAGGAAACTGAGAGAGCTGGGACGGTAGAGAATAGCCCGAACAGGCAGGAGGAGAATTCAGTCCGAACAGACGGCTCTCCTTCCCTCTACCTCCCTTCTACATCTACTTCTCCTCCACTTCCCTCTCCTCTCCAACCCTATCCTAAAACCCTGACCCTAACCCTAACTTTAGCTCTAAACCTAACCCTAACCCTAATGTTAACCCTAAGACTTAACCCTAAACCTAAACCTAGACCTAACCCTTAGCCCAACCCTAAACCTAACCCTAGCCCTGGTTCTAAACCTAACCCTAACCCTAACGTTAACCCTAAGACCTAGCCCCAAACCTAACCCCAAACCTAACCCTAAACCTAACCCTTATCCTAACCCTAAAACCAAATCCTAACCCTAACGATTGACAAATAGAGGTCGTACCCAAACTCAACAAAATCCAAGAACAAAAATATCCCACTGACAAATAGAGGTCGTACCCAAACACTACAAAATCCAATTGAAAATGGAAGAAGTTTACCAATGACAAACAGAGATGGAACTTACCTATAGTCAACAAAATCTAAGAACATAGATATCCCACAGACAAATAGAGGTCGTACCCAAACTCAACAAAATCCAACCAACAAGAGTAGAAATATTTCCTAAAATAAACCAATTGACCGGGGGACACACACCAGGGTCTTGATCAAGCCCAGGTGGCCTGCCTCAAGGAGAGGGTGTATAGTTTGTTTAAAAGGCTGAAACACTCAATGATCCTGAGGTACACTACTGATGAATGTGTCCTAAATTTCTAAAAGTAATCATATAGAAATGCGGAGAAAGAACAAATAAGGTGTTCTTAACCACTCTTAACAACTGGAAACAAAAAAACAAACAGGGTATTCTCAACCACTCTTAACAACTTGAAACAAAAAACAAATAAGGTGTTCTTATCCACTCTTAAAGAAAACAACTACGTCTACCAACGACTAATAAAGCATCTAAACAACAAATATAAGACAAATTACTCTGGACCTATACTACTAAGAGGAAACAAGCATCCTTTTAAATGTAAGTCACCTTAAACCCTGGTTAGCGGACTTCTCCTTGAAGCCAGAATATGCCTATATTCTTTAACCCAAATGGGATAACTACAAAACATGAACCTAACACTCTACCTAACATAATACGGGATTGGAGAATCTTGATAACGTGCGACGGCCCGTGCATTACCTTTGGTCCCCTATACCAAACTGCCCATGCTGGCCAGGGGGGAACATAGGAAAAGTACTCACCAATACATACCAGGCTACCCAAACTGGGTAGACGGGATCATCAATACAGTACTCACCCAACCTAATCTAGCCTGTGCCTCGGAAAGCAGATTCTCCTTATAACCCATTATATGTATTATCTAACCAAATCTCTCTCCCCTTTCTTTCCTCCTCTTAAAGGCATTGACATGGCGCAAGATAAGGTGTACAACAACTTCCAACTATTGATTAGAGTCTATTCTCATAAATTAACAACTATACAAAATAACTTAGCTTACAATTTTTTCTTTTTTTTCTTTTTTCATTCTTTTTCTCACTCTCTTCCCCTTCTCTCAGGAAACTGAGAGAGCTGGGACGGTAGAGAATAGCCCGAACAGGCAGGAGGAGAATTCAGTCCGAACAGACGGCTCTCCTTCCCTCTACCTCCCTTCTACATCTACTTCTCCTCCACTTCCCTCTCCTCTCCAACCCTATCCTAAAACCCTGACCCTAACCCTAACTTTAGCTCTAAACCTAACCCTAACCCTAATGTTAACCCTAAGACTTAACCCTAAACCTAAACCTAGACCTAACCCTTAGCCCAACCCTAAACCTAACCCTAGCCCTGGTTCTAAACCTAACCCTAACCCTAACGTTAACCCTAAGACCTAGCCCCAAACCTAACCCCAAACCTAACCCTAAACCTAACCCTTATCCTAACCCTAAAACCAAATCCTAACCCTAACGATTGACAAATAGAGGTCGTACCCAAACTCAACAAAATCCAAGAACAAAAATATCCCACTGACAAATAGAGGTCGTACCCAAACACTACAAAATCCAATTGAAAATGGAAGAAGTTTACCAATGACAAACAGAGATGGAACTTACCTATAGTCAACAAAATCTAAGAACATAGATATCCCACAGACAAATAGAGGTCGTACCCAAACTCAACAAAATCCAACCAACAAGAGTAGAAATATTTCCTAAAATAAACCAATTGACCGGGGGACACACACCAGGGTCTTGATCAAGCCCAGGTGGCCTGCCTCAAGGAGAGGGTGTATAGTTTGTTTAAAAGGCTGAAACACTCAATGATCCTGAGGTACACTACTGATGAATGTGTCCTAAATTTCTAAAAGTAATCATATAGAAATGCGGAGAAAGAACAAATAAGGTGTTCTTAACCACTCTTAACAACTGGAAACAAAAAAACAAACAGGGTATTCTCAACCACTCTTAACAACTTGAAACAAAAAACAAATAAGGTGTTCTTATCCACTCTTAAAGAAAACAACTACGTCTACCAACGACTAATAAAGCATCTAAACAACAAATATAAGACAAATTACTCTGGACCTATACTACTAAGAGGAAACAAGCATCCTTTTAAATGTAAGTCACCTTAAACCCTGGTTAGCGGACTTCTCCTTGAAGCCAGAATATGCCTATATTCTTTAACCCAAATGGGATAACTACAAAACATGAACCTAACACTCTACCTAACATAATACGGGATTGGAGAATCTTGATAACGTGCGACGGCCCGTGCATTACCTTTGGTCCCCTATACCAAACTGCCCATGCTGGCCAGGGGGGAACATAGGAAAAGTACTCACCAATACATACCAGGCTACCCAAACTGGGTAGACGGGATCATCAATACAGTACTCACCCAACCTAATCTAGCCTGTGCCTCGGAAAGCAGATTCTCCTTATAACCCATTATATGTATTATCTAACCAAATCTCTCTCCCCTTTCTTTCCTCCTCTTAAAGGCATTGACATGGCGCAAGATAAGGTGTACAACAACTTCCAACTATTGATTAGAGTCTATTCTCATAAATTAACAACTATACAAAATAACTTAGCTTACAATTTTTTCTTTTTTTTCTTTTTTCATTCTTTTTCTCACTCTCTTCCCCTTCTCTCAGGAAACTGAGAGAGCTGGGACGGTAGAGAATAGCCCGAACAGGCAGGAGGAGAATTCAGTCCGAACAGACGGCTCTCCTTCCCTCTACCTCCCTTCTACATCTACTTCTCCTCCACTTCCCTCTCCTCTCCAACCCTATCCTAAAACCCTGACCCTAACCCTAACTTTAGCTCTAAACCTAACCCTAACCCTAATGTTAACCCTAAGACTTAACCCTAAACCTAAACCTAGACCTAACCCTTAGCCCAACCCTAAACCTAACCCTAGCCCTGGTTCTAAACCTAACCCTAACCCTAACGTTAACCCTAAGACCTAGCCCCAAACCTAACCCCAAACCTAACCCTAAACCTAACCCTTATCCTAACCCTAAAACCAAATCCTAACCCTAACGATTGACAAATAGAGGTCGTACCCAAACTCAACAAAATCCAAGAACAAAAATATCCCACTGACAAATAGAGGTCGTACCCAAACACTACAAAATCCAATTGAAAATGGAAGAAGTTTACCAATGACAAACAGAGATGGAACTTACCTATAGTCAACAAAATCTAAGAACATAGATATCCCACAGACAAATAGAGGTCGTACCCAAACTCAACAAAATCCAACCAACAAGAGTAGAAATATTTCCTAAAATAAACCAATTGACCGGGGGACACACACCAGGGTCTTGATCAAGCCCAGGTGGCCTGCCTCAAGGAGAGGGTGTATAGTTTGTTTAAAAGGCTGAAACACTCAATGATCCTGAGGTACACTACTGATGAATGTGTCCTAAATTTCTAAAAGTAATCATATAGAAATGCGGAGAAAGAACAAATAAGGTGTTCTTAACCACTCTTAACAACTGGAAACAAAAAAACAAACAGGGTATTCTCAACCACTCTTAACAACTTGAAACAAAAAACAAATAAGGTGTTCTTATCCACTCTTAAAGAAAACAACTACGTCTACCAACGACTAATAAAGCATCTAAACAACAAATATAAGACAAATTACTCTGGACCTATACTACTAAGAGGAAACAAGCATCCTTTTAAATGTAAGTCACCTTAAACCCTGGTTAGCGGACTTCTCCTTGAAGCCAGAATATGCCTATATTCTTTAACCCAAATGGGATAACTACAAAACATGAACCTAACACTCTACCTAACATAATACGGGATTGGAGAATCTTGATAACGTGCGACGGCCCGTGCATTACCTTTGGTCCCCTATACCAAACTGCCCATGCTGGCCAGGGGGGAACATAGGAAAAGTACTCACCAATACATACCAGGCTACCCAAACTGGGTAGACGGGATCATCAATACAGTACTCACCCAACCTAACCCTAACCCTAACCCTAACCCTAACCCTAACCCTAACCCTAACCCTAACCCTAACCCTAACCCTAACCCTAACCCTAACCCTAACCCTAACCCTAACCCTAACCCTAACCCTAACCCTAACCCTAACCCTAACCCTAACCCTAACCCTAACCCTAACCGTTAACCCTAAGACTTAACCCTAAACCTAACCCTTAGCCTAACCCTAAACCTAAGCCTAGCCCTGGTTCTAAACCTAACCCTAACGTTAACCCTAAGACCTAGCCCTAAACCTAACCCCAAACCTAACCCTAAACCTAACCCTTATCCTAACCCTAAAACCAAATCCTAACCCTAACCATTGACGAATAGAGGTCGTACCCAAACTCAACAAAATCCAAGAACAAAAATATCCCACTGACAAATAGAGGTCGTACCCAAACTCTACAAAATCCAATTGAAAATGGAAGAGGTTTCCCAATGACAAACTGAGACAGAACTGACCTATACTCAACAAAATCTAAGAACATAGATATCCCACGGACAAATAGAGGTCGTACCCAAACTCATCAAAATCCAACCAACAAGAGTAGAAATATTTCCTAAAATAAACCAATTGACCGGGGGACACACACCAGGGTCTTGACGAAGCCCAGGTGGCCTGCCTCAAGGAGAGGGTGTATAGTTTGTTTAAAAGGCTGAAACACTCAATGATCCTGAGGTACACTACTGATGAATGTGTCCTAAATTTCTAAAAGTAATCATATAGAAATGCGGAGAAAGAACAAATAAGGTGTTCTTAACCACTCTTAACAACAGGAAACAAAAAAACAAACAGGGTATTCTCAACCACTCTTAACAACTTGAAACAAAAAACAAATAAGGTGTTCTTAACCACTCTTAACAACTGGAAACAAAAAAACAAACAGGGTATTCTCAACCACAAATATAAGACAAATTAATCTGGACCTATACTACTAAGAGGAAACAAGCATCCTTTTAAATGTAAGTCACCTTAAACCCTCGTTAGGGGACTTCTCCTTGAAGCCAGAATATGCCTATATTCTTTAACCCAAATGGGATAACTACAAAACATGAACCTAACACTCTACCTAACATAATACGGGATTGGAGAATCTTGATAACGTGCGACGGCCCGTGCATTACCTTTGGTCCCCTATACCAAACTGACCATGCTGGCCAGGGGGGAACATAGGAAAAGTACTCACCAATACATACCAGGCTACCCAAACTGGGTAGACGGGATCATCAATACAGTACTCACCCACCCTAACCCTAACCCTAACCCTAACCCTAACCCTAACCCTAACCCTAACCCTAACCCTAACCCTAACCCTAACCCTAACCCTAACCCTAACCCTAACCCCTAACCCCTAACCCTAACCCTAACCCTAACCCTAACCCTAACCCTAACCCTAACCCAGCCCTAAACCTAACCCCAAACCTAACCCTAAACCTAACCCCTATCCTAACCCTAAAACCAAATCCTAACCCTAACCATTGACGAATAGAGGTCGTACCCAAACTCAACAAAATCCAAGAACAAAAATATCCCACTGACAAATAGAGGTCGTACCCAAACTCTACAAAATCCAATTGAAAATGGAAGAAGTTTCCCAATGACAAACAGAGACGGAACTTACCTATACTCAACTAAATCTAAGAACATAGATATCCCACGGACAAATAGAGGTCGTACCCAAACTCATCAAAATCCAACCAACAAGAGTAGAAATATTTCCTAAAATAAACCAATTGACCGGGGGACACACACCAGGGTCTTGACGAAGCCCAGGTGGCCTGCCTCAAGGAGAGGGTGTATAGTTTGTTTAAAAGGCTGAAACACTCAATGATCCTGAGGTACACTACTGATGAATGTGTCCTAAATTTCTAAAAGTAATCATATAGAAATGCGGAGAAATAACAAATAAGGTGTTCTTAACCACTCTTAACAACTTGAAACAAAAAACAAATAAGGTGTTCTTAACCACTCTTAAAGAAAACAACTACGTCTACCAACAACTAATAAAGCATCTAAACAACAAATATAAGACAAATTACTCTGGACCTATACTACTAAGAGGAAACAAGCATCCTTTTAAATGTAAGTCACCTTAAACCCTGGTTAGGGGACTTCTCCTTGAAGCCAGAATATGCCTATATTCTTTAACCCAAATGGGATAACTACAAAACATGAACCTGACACTCTACCTAACATAATACGGGATTGGAGAATCTTGATAACGTGCGACGGCCCGTGCATTACCTTTGGTCCCCTATACCAAACTGACCATGCTGGCCAGGGGGGAACATAGGAAAAGTACTCACCAATACATACCAGGCTACCCAAACTGGGTAGACGGGATCATCAATACAGTACTCACCCAACCTAATCTAGCCTGTGCCTCGGAAAGCAGATTCTCCTTATAACCCATTATATGTATTATCTAACCAAATCTCTCTCCCCTTTCTTTCCTCCTCTTAAAGGCATTGACATGGCGCAAGATAAGGTGTACAACAACTTCCAACTATTGTTTAGAGTCTATTCTCATAAATTAACAACTATACAAAATAACTTAGCTTACAATTTTTTTTTTTTTTTTTCTCTTTTTTCATTCTTTTTCTCACTCTCTTCCCCTTCTCTCAGGAAACTGAGAGAGCTGGGACGGTAGAGAATAGCCCGAACAGGCAGGAGGAGAATGCAGTCCGAACAGACGGCTCTCCTTCCCTCTACCTCCCTTCTACATATACTTCTCCTCCACTTCCCTCTCCTCTCCATCCCTAATCCTAAAACCCTGACCCTAACCCTAACCCTAACTCTAGCTCTAAACCTAACCCTAACGTTAACCCTAAGACTTAACCCTAAACCTAACCCTTAGCCTAACCCTAAACCTAAGCCTAGCCCTGGTTCTAAACCTAACCCTAACCCTAACGTTAACCCTAAGACCTAGCCCTAAACCTAACCCCAAACCTAACCCTAAACCTAACCCCTATCCTAACCCTAAAACCAAATCCTAACCCTAACCATTGACGAATAGAGGTCGTACCCAAACTCAACAAAATCCAAGAACAAAAATATCCCACTGACAAATAGAGGTCGTACCCAAACTCTACAAAATCCAATTGAAAATGGAAGAAGTTTCCCAATGACAAACAGAGACGGAACTTACCTATACTCAACTAAATCTAAGAACATAGATATCCCACGGACAAATAGAGGTCGTACCCAAACTCATCAAAATCCAACCAACAAGAGTAGAAATATTTCCTAAAATAAACCAATTGACCGGGGGACACACACCAGGGTCTTGACGAAGCCCAGGTGGCCTGCCTCAAGGAGAGGGTGTATAGTTTGTTTAAAAGGCTGAAACACTCAATGATCCTGAGGTACACTACTGATGAATGTGTCCTAAATTTCTAAAAGTAATCATATAGAAATGCGGAGAAATAACAAATAAGGTGTTCTTAACCACTCTTAACAACTTGAAACAAAAAACAAATAAGGTGTTCTTAACCACTCTTAAAGAAAACAACTACGTCTACCAACAACTAATAAAGCATCTAAACAACAAATATAAGACAAATTACTCTGGACCTATACTACTAAGAGGAAACAAGCATCCTTTTAAATGTAAGTCACCTTAAACCCTGGTTAGGGGACTTCTCCTTGAAGCCAGAATATGCCTATATTCTTTAACCCAAATGGGATAACTACAAAACATGAACCTGACACTCTACCTAACATAATACGGGATTGGAGAATCTTGATAACGTGCGACGGCCCGTGCATTACCTTTGGTCCCCTATACCAAACTGACCATGCTGGCCAGGGGGGAACATAGGAAAAGTACTCACCAATACATACCAGGCTACCCAAACTGGGTAGACGGGATCATCAATACAGTACTCACCCACCCTAACCCTAACCCTAACCCTAACCCTAACCCTAACCCTAACCCTAACCCTAACCCTAACCCTAACCCTAACCCTAACCCTAACCCTAACCCTAACCCCTAACCCCTAACCCCTAACCCTAACCCTAACCCTAACCCTAACCCTAACCCTAACCCTAACCCTAACCCTAACCCTAACCCTAACCCCTAACCCCTAACCCTAACCCTAACCCTAACCCTAACCCTAACCCTAACCCTAACCCCTAACCCCTAACCCCTAACCCCTAACCCCTAACCCTAACCCTAACCCTAACCCTAACCCTAACCCTAACCCCTAACCCCTAACCCCTAACCCTAACCCTAACCCTAACCCTAACCCTAACCCTAACCCTAACCCTAACCCTAACCCCTAACCCCTAACCCCTAACCCTAACCCTAACCCTAACCCTAACCCTAACCCTAACCCCTAACCCTAACCCCTAACCCTAACCCTAACCCTAACCCTAACCCTAACCCTAACCCCTAACCCTAACCCTAACCCTAACCCTAACCCTAACCCTAACCTAACCCTAACCCTAACCCTAACCCTAACCCTAACCCAAATGCAACGAAATCCAACGAACAATTTTTTTTTTTAAATAAAACCAATTGACCGGGGGACACACACCAGGGTCTTGATCAAACCCAGGTGGCCTGCCTCAAGGAGAGGGTGTATAGTTTGTTTAAAAGGCTGAAACACTCAATGATCCTGAGGTACACTACTGATGAATGTGTCCTAAATTCCTAAAAGTAATCATATGGAAATTCAGAGAAAGAAGAAACAGGGTGCGCTTAACCATCCGTAACAACTTGAAACAAAAAACAATAAGGTGTACCTAACCACGCTTAAACTCGTAATAAAAAACAAACAAGGTTTTCTTACCATCCGTAACAACTTTAAACAAGAAACTAACAAGGTGTACTTAACCACGCTTAAACCCGTAATAAGGAACAAACAAGGTGTTCTGAACCAATCCGTAAAAACTTGAAACAGAAACAAATAAGGTGTACCTAACCACGCTTAAACCCGTAACCAAAAAAACAAACAAGGTGATCTTAACCATCCGTAACAACTTTAAACAAGAAACTAACAAGGTGTACCTAACCACGCTTAAACCCGTAATAAGGAACAAACAAGGTGTTCTGAACCAATCCGTAAAAACTTGAAACAGAAACAAATAAGGTGTACCTAACCACGCTTAAACCCATAACCAAAAAAACAAACAAGGTGATCTTAACCATTCGTAACAACTGGAAACAAAAACAAACAAGGTTTATTTAACCACGCTTAAACCCATAACAAATGAACACCCAAATAAAACAAATAGGGTGTTCTTAACCATCCATAAACAACTGGAAACAAAAACAAACAAGGTGTATTTAACCACGTTTAAACCCAGAACAAAAAACAAACAAAACGTTCTTAACCATCCGCAACAACTTGAACAGGAACCTAACTCTCTACCTAACATAATACGGGATTGGAGAATCTTGATAACGTGCGACGGCCCGTGCATTACCTTTGGTCCCCTATACCAAACTGCCCATGCTGGCCAGGGGGGAACATAGGAATAGTACTCACCAATACATGCCAGGATACCCAACTGGGTAAACGGAATCATCTATACAGTACTCAACAAACCCAAATCAAAAAACAATAAGGTGTACCTAACCACGCTTAAACTCGTAATAAAAAACAAACAAGGTTTTCTTACCATCCGTAACAACTTTAAACAAGAAACTAACAAGGTGTACTTAACCACGCTTAAACCCGTAATAAGGAACAAACAAGGTGTTCTGAACCAATCCGTAAAAACTTGTAACAGAAACAAATAAGGTGTACCTAACCACGCTTAAACCCGTAACCAAAAAAACAAACAAGGTGATCTTAACCATCCGTAACAACTTTAAACAAGAAACTAACAAGGTGTACTTAACCACGCTTAAACCCGTAATAAGGAACAAACAAGGTGTTCTGAACCAATCCGTAAAAACTTGAAACAGAAACAAATAAGGTGTACCTAACCACGCTTAAACCCGTAACCAAAAAAACAAACAAGGTGTATTTAACCACGTTTACACCCAGAACAAAAAACAAACAAAACGTTCTTAACCATCCGCAACAACTTGAACAGGAACCTAACTCTCTACCTAACATAATACGGGATTGGAGAATCTTGATAACGTGCGACGGCCCGTGCATTACCTTTGGTCCCCTATACCAAACTGCCCTTGCTGGCCAGGGGGGAACATAGGAAAAGTACTCACCAATACATACCAGGCTACCCAAACTGGGTAGACGGGATCATCAATACAGTACTCAACCAACCAATCAACCAACCAATCTAACTCTAACTCTAACTCTAACTCTAACTCTAACCCTAACCCTAACCCTAACCCTAACCCTAACCCTAACCCTAACCCCTAACCCCTAACCCCTAACCCCTAACCCTAACCCTAACCCTAACCCTAACCCTAACCCTAACCCTAACCCTAACCCTAACCCCTAACCCCTAACCCCTAACCCCTAACCCTAACCCTAACCCTAACCCTAACCCTAACCCTAACCCTAACCCTAACCCTAACCCCTAACCCTAACCCCTAACCCTAACCCTAACCCTAACCCTAACCCTAACCCTAACCCTAACCCTAACCCTAACCCTAACCCTAACCCTAACCCTAACCCTAACCCTAACCCTGTGCCTCGGAAAGCAGATTCTCCTTATAACCCATTATATGTATTATCTTACCAAATCTCTCTCCCCTTTCTTTCCTCCTCTTAAAGGCGTTAACATGGCGTAAGATAAGGTGTACAACAACTTCCAACTATTGATTAGAGTCTATTCTCATAAATTAACAACTATACAAAATAACTTAGCTTACAATTTTTTTTCTCTTTTTTCATTCTTTTTCTCACTCTCTTCCCCTTCTCTCAGGAAACTGAGAGAGCTGGGACGGTAGAGAATAGCCCGAACAGGCAGGAGGAGAATGCAGTCCGAACAGACGGCTCTCCTTCCCTCTACCTCCCTTCTACATATACTTCTCCTCCACTTCCCTCTCCTCTCCAACCCTAATCCTAAAACCCTGACCCTAACCCTAACCCTAACTCTAGCTCTAAACCTAACCCTAACCCTAATGTTAACCCTAAGACTTAACCCTAAACCTAACCCTTAGCCTAACCCTAAACCTAAGCCTAGCCCTGGTTCTAAACCTAACCCTAACCCTAACGTTAACCCTAAGACCTAGCCCTAAACCAAACCCCAAACCTAACCCTAAACCTAACCCTTATCCTAACCCTAAAACCAAATCCTAACCCTAACCATTGACGAATAGAGGTCGTACCCAAACTCAACAAAATCCAAGGAAAAAAAAGATCCCACTGACAAATAGAGGTCGTACCCAAACTCTACAATATCCAATTGAAGGTGGAAGAAGTTTCCCAATGACAACCAGAGACGGAGCTTACCTATACTCAACAAAATCTAAGAACATAGATATCCCACGGACAAATAGAGGTCGTACCCAAACTAAACAAAATCCAACCAACAAGAGTAGAAATATTTCCTAAAATAAACCAATTGACCGGGGGACACACACCAGGGTCTTGACGAAGCCCAGGTGGCCTGCCTCAAGGAGAGGGTGTATAGTTTGTTTAAAAGGCTGAAACACTCAATGATCCTGAGGTACACTACTGATGAATGTGTCCTAAATTTCTAAAAGTAATCATATAGAAATGCGGAGAAAGAACAAATAAGGTGTTCTTAACCACTCTTAACAACTTAAAACAAAAAACAAATAAGGTGTTCTTAACCACTCTTAACAACTTGAAACAAAAAACAAATAAGGTGTTCTTAACCACTCTTAACAACTGGAAACAAAAAAACAAACAGGGTATTCTCAACCACAAATATAAGACAAATTAATCTGGACCTATACTACTAAGAGGAAACAAGCATCCTTTTAAATGTAAGTCACCTTAAACCCTCGTTAGGGGACTTCTCCTTGAAGCCAGAATATGCCTATATTCTTTAACCCAAATGGGATAACTACAAAACATGAACCTAACACTCTACCTAACATAATACGGGATTGGAGAATCTTGATAACGTGCGACGGCCCGTGCATTACCTTTGGTCCCCTATACCAAACTGCCCATGCTGGCCAGGGGGGAACATAGGAAAAGTACTCACCAATACATACCAGGCTACCCAAACTGGGTAGACGGGATCATCAATACAGTACTCACCCAACCTAATCTAGCCTGTGCCTCGGAAAGCAGATTCTCCTTATAACCCATTATATGTATTATCTTACCAAATCTCTCTCCCCTTTCTTTCCTCCTCTTAAAGGCGTTAACATGGCGTAAGATAAGGTGTACAACAACTTCCAACTATTGATTAGAGTCTATTCTCATAAATTAACAACTATACAAAATAACTTAGCTTACAATTTTTTTTCTCTTTTTTCATTCTTTTTCTCACTCTCTTCCCCTTCTCTCAGGAAACTGAGAGAGCTGGGACGGTAGAGAATAGCCCGAACAGGCAGGAGGAGAATGCAGTCCGAACAGACGGCTCTCCTTCCCTCTACCTCCCTTCTACATATACTTCTCCTCCACTTCCCTCTCCTCTCCAACCCTAATCCTAAAACCCTGACCCTAACCCTAACCCTAACTCTAGCTCTAAACCTAACCCTAACCCTAATGTTAACCCTAAGACTTAACCCTAAACCTAACCCTTAGCCTAACCCTAAACCTAAGCCTAGCCCTGGTTCTAAACCTAACCCTAACCCTAACGTTAACCCTAAGACCTAGCCCTAAACCAAACCCCAAACCTAACCCTAAACCTAACCCTTATCCTAACCCTAAAACCAAATCCTAACCCTAACCATTGACGAATAGAGGTCGTACCCAAACTCAACAAAATCCAAGGAAAAAAAAGATCCCACTGACAAATAGAGGTCGTACCCAAACTCTACAATATCCAATTGAAGGTGGAAGAAGTTTCCCAATGACAACCAGAGACGGAGCTTACCTATACTCAACAAAATCTAAGAACATAGATATCCCACGGACAAATAGAGGTCGTACCCAAACTAAACAAAATCCAACCAACAAGAGTAGAAATATTTCCTAAAATAAACCAATTGACCGGGGGACACACACCAGGGTCTTGACGAAGCCCAGGTGGCCTGCCTCAAGGAGAGGGTGTATAGTTTGTTTAAAAGGCTGAAACACTCAATGATCCTGAGGTACACTACTGATGAATGTGTCCTAAATTTCTAAAAGTAATCATATAGAAATGCGGAGAAAGAACAAATAAGGTGTTCTTAACCACTCTTAACAACTTAAAACAAAAAACAAATAAGGTGTTCTTAACCACTCTTAACAACTTGAAACAAAAAACAAATAAGGTGTTCTTAACCACTCTTAACAACTGGAAACAAAAAAACAAACAGGGTATTCTCAACCACAAATATAAGACAAATTAATCTGGACCTATACTACTAAGAGGAAACAAGCATCCTTTTAAATGTAAGTCACCTTAAACCCTCGTTAGGGGACTTCTCCTTGAAGCCAGAATATGCCTATATTCTTTAACCCAAATGGGATAACTACAAAACATGAACCTAACACTCTACCTAACATAATACGGGATTGGAGAATCTTGATAACGTGCGACGGCCCGTGCATTACCTTTGGTCCCCTATACCAAACTGCCCATGCTGGCCAGGGGGGAACATAGGAAAAGTACTCACCAATACATACCAGGCTACCCAAACTGGGTAGACGGGATCATCAATACAGTACTCACCCAACCTAATCTAGCCTGTGCCTCGGAAAGCAGATTCTCCTTATAACCCATTATATGTATTATCTTACCAAATCTCTCTCCCCTTTCTTTCCTCCTCTTAAAGGCGTTAACATGGCGTAAGATAAGGTGTACAACAACTTCCAACTATTGATTAGAGTCTATTCTCATAAATTAACAACTATACAAAATAACTTAGCTTACAATTTTTTTTCTCTTTTTTCATTCTTTTTCTCACTCTCTTCCCCTTCTCTCAGGAAACTGAGAGAGCTGGGACGGTAGAGAATAGCCCGAACAGGCAGGAGGAGAATGCAGTCCGAACAGACGGCTCTCCTTCCCTCTACCTCCCTTCTACATATACTTCTCCTCCACTTCCCTCTCCTCTCCAACCCTAATCCTAAAACCCTGACCCTAACCCTAACCCTAACTCTAGCTCTAAACCTAACCCTAACCCTAATGTTAACCCTAAGACTTAACCCTAAACCTAACCCTTAGCCTAACCCTAAACCTAAGCCTAGCCCTGGTTCTAAACCTAACCCTAACCCTAACGTTAACCCTAAGACCTAGCCCTAAACCAAACCCCAAACCTAACCCTAAACCTAACCCTTATCCTAACCCTAAAACCAAATCCTAACCCTAACCATTGACGAATAGAGGTCGTACCCAAACTCAACAAAATCCAAGGAAAAAAAAGATCCCACTGACAAATAGAGGTCGTACCCAAACTCTACAATATCCAATTGAAGGTGGAAGAAGTTTCCCAATGACAACCAGAGACGGAGCTTACCTATACTCAACAAAATCTAAGAACATAGATATCCCACGGACAAATAGAGGTCGTACCCAAACTAAACAAAATCCAACCAACAAGAGTAGAAATATTTCCTAAAATAAACCAATTGACCGGGGGACACACACCAGGGTCTTGACGAAGCCCAGGTGGCCTGCCTCAAGGAGAGGGTGTATAGTTTGTTTAAAAGGCTGAAACACTCAATGATCCTGAGGTACACTACTGATGAATGTGTCCTAAATTTCTAAAAGTAATCATATAGAAATGCGGAGAAAGAACAAATAAGGTGTTCTTAACCACTCTTAACAACTTAAAACAAAAAACAAATAAGGTGTTCTTAACCACTCTTAACAACTTGAAACAAAAAACAAATAAGGTGTTCTTAACCACTCTTAACAACTGGAAACAAAAAAACAAACAGGGTATTCTCAACCACAAATATAAGACAAATTAATCTGGACCTATACTACTAAGAGGAAACAAGCATCCTTTTAAATGTAAGTCACCTTAAACCCTCGTTAGGGGACTTCTCCTTGAAGCCAGAATATGCCTATATTCTTTAACCCAAATGGGATAACTACAAAACATGAACCTAACACTCTACCTAACATAATACGGGATTGGAGAATCTTGATAACGTGCGACGGCCCGTGCATTACCTTTGGTCCCCTATACCAAACTGCCCATGCTGGCCAGGGGGGAACATAGGAAAAGTACTCACCAATACATACCAGGCTACCCAAACTGGGTAGACGGGATCATCAATACAGTACTCACCCAACCTAATCTAGCCTGTGCCTCGGAAAGCAGATTCTCCTTATAACCCATTATATGTATTATCTTACCAAATCTCTCTCCCCTTTCTTTCCTCCTCTTAAAGGCGTTAACATGGCGTAAGATAAGGTGTACAACAACTTCCAACTATTGATTAGAGTCTATTCTCATAAATTAACAACTATACAAAATAACTTAGCTTACAATTTTTTTTCTCTTTTTTCATTCTTTTTCTCACTCTCTTCCCCTTCTCTCAGGAAACTGAGAGAGCTGGGACGGTAGAGAATAGCCCGAACAGGCAGGAGGAGAATGCAGTCCGAACAGACGGCTCTCCTTCCCTCTACCTCCCTTCTACATATACTTCTCCTCCACTTCCCTCTCCTCTCCAACCCTAATCCTAAAACCCTGACCCTAACCCTAACCCTAACTCTAGCTCTAAACCTAACCCTAACCCTAATGTTAACCCTAAGACTTAACCCTAAACCTAACCCTTAGCCTAACCCTAAACCTAAGCCTAGCCCTGGTTCTAAACCTAACCCTAACCCTAACGTTAACCCTAAGACCTAGCCCTAAACCAAACCCCAAACCTAACCCTAAACCTAACCCTTATCCTAACCCTAAAACCAAATCCTAACCCTAACCATTGACGAATAGAGGTCGTACCCAAACTCAACAAAATCCAAGGAAAAAAAAGATCCCACTGACAAATAGAGGTCGTACCCAAACTCTACAATATCCAATTGAAGGTGGAAGAAGTTTCCCAATGACAACCAGAGACGGAGCTTACCTATACTCAACAAAATCTAAGAACATAGATATCCCACGGACAAATAGAGGTCGTACCCAAACTAAACAAAATCCAACCAACAAGAGTAGAAATATTTCCTAAAATAAACCAATTGACCGGGGGACACACACCAGGGTCTTGACGAAGCCCAGGTGGCCTGCCTCAAGGAGAGGGTGTATAGTTTGTTTAAAAGGCTGAAACACTCAATGATCCTGAGGTACACTACTGATGAATGTGTCCTAAATTTCTAAAAGTAATCATATAGAAATGCGGAGAAAGAACAAATAAGGTGTTCTTAACCACTCTTAACAACTTAAAACAAAAAACAAATAAGGTGTTCTTAACCACTCTTAACAACTTGAAACAAAAAACAAATAAGGTGTTCTTAACCACTCTTAACAACTGGAAACAAAAAAACAAACAGGGTATTCTCAACCACAAATATAAGACAAATTAATCTGGACCTATACTACTAAGAGGAAACAAGCATCCTTTTAAATGTAAGTCACCTTAAACCCTCGTTAGGGGACTTCTCCTTGAAGCCAGAATATGCCTATATTCTTTAACCCAAATGGGATAACTACAAAACATGAACCTAACACTCTACCTAACATAATACGGGATTGGAGAATCTTGATAACGTGCGACGGCCCGTGCATTACCTTTGGTCCCCTATACCAAACTGCCCATGCTGGCCAGGGGGGAACATAGGAAAAGTACTCACCAATACATACCAGGCTACCCAAACTGGGTAGACGGGATCATCAATACAGTACTCACCCAACCTAATCTAGCCTGTGCCTCGGAAAGCAGATTCTCCTTATAACCCATTATATGTATTATCTTACCAAATCTCTCTCCCCTTTCTTTCCTCCTCTTAAAGGCGTTAACATGGCGTAAGATAAGGTGTACAACAACTTCCAACTATTGATTAGAGTCTATTCTCATAAATTAACAACTATACAAAATAACTTAGCTTACAATTTTTTTTCTCTTTTTTCATTCTTTTTCTCACTCTCTTCCCCTTCTCTCAGGAAACTGAGAGAGCTGGGACGGTAGAGAATAGCCCGAACAGGCAGGAGGAGAATGCAGTCCGAACAGACGGCTCTCCTTCCCTCTACCTCCCTTCTACATATACTTCTCCTCCACTTCCCTCTCCTCTCCAACCCTAATCCTAAAACCCTGACCCTAACCCTAACCCTAACTCTAGCTCTAAACCTAACCCTAACCCTAATGTTAACCCTAAGACTTAACCCTAAACCTAACCCTTAGCCTAACCCTAAACCTAAGCCTAGCCCTGGTTCTAAACCTAACCCTAACCCTAACGTTAACCCTAAGACCTAGCCCTAAACCAAACCCCAAACCTAACCCTAAACCTAACCCTTATCCTAACCCTAAAACCAAATCCTAACCCTAACCATTGACGAATAGAGGTCGTACCCAAACTCAACAAAATCCAAGGAAAAAAAAGATCCCACTGACAAATAGAGGTCGTACCCAAACTCTACAATATCCAATTGAAGGTGGAAGAAGTTTCCCAATGACAACCAGAGACGGAGCTTACCTATACTCAACAAAATCTAAGAACATAGATATCCCACGGACAAATAGAGGTCGTACCCAAACTAAACAAAATCCAACCAACAAGAGTAGAAATATTTCCTAAAATAAACCAATTGACCGGGGGACACACACCAGGGTCTTGACGAAGCCCAGGTGGCCTGCCTCAAGGAGAGGGTGTATAGTTTGTTTAAAAGGCTGAAACACTCAATGATCCTGAGGTACACTACTGATGAATGTGTCCTAAATTTCTAAAAGTAATCATATAGAAATGCGGAGAAAGAACAAATAAGGTGTTCTTAACCACTCTTAACAACTTAAAACAAAAAACAAATAAGGTGTTCTTAACCACTCTTAACAACTTGAAACAAAAAACAAATAAGGTGTTCTTAACCACTCTTAACAACTGGAAACAAAAAAACAAACAGGGTATTCTCAACCACAAATATAAGACAAATTAATCTGGACCTATACTACTAAGAGGAAACAAGCATCCTTTTAAATGTAAGTCACCTTAAACCCTCGTTAGGGGACTTCTCCTTGAAGCCAGAATATGCCTATATTCTTTAACCCAAATGGGATAACTACAAAACATGAACCTAACACTCTACCTAACATAATACGGGATTGGAGAATCTTGATAACGTGCGACGGCCCGTGCATTACCTTTGGTCCCCTATACCAAACTGCCCATGCTGGCCAGGGGGGAACATAGGAAAAGTACTCACCAATACATACCAGGCTACCCAAACTGGGTAGACGGGATCATCAATACAGTACTCACCCAACCTAATCTAGCCTGTGCCTCGGAAAGCAGATTCTCCTTATAACCCATTATATGTATTATCTTACCAAATCTCTCTCCCCTTTCTTTCCTCCTCTTAAAGGCGTTAACATGGCGTAAGATAAGGTGTACAACAACTTCCAACTATTGATTAGAGTCTATTCTCATAAATTAACAACTATACAAAATAACTTAGCTTACAATTTTTTTTCTCTTTTTTCATTCTTTTTCTCACTCTCTTCCCCTTCTCTCAGGAAACTGAGAGAGCTGGGACGGTAGAGAATAGCCCGAACAGGCAGGAGGAGAATGCAGTCCGAACAGACGGCTCTCCTTCCCTCTACCTCCCTTCTACATATACTTCTCCTCCACTTCCCTCTCCTCTCCAACCCTAATCCTAAAACCCTGACCCTAACCCTAACCCTAACTCTAGCTCTAAACCTAACCCTAACCCTAATGTTAACCCTAAGACTTAACCCTAAACCTAACCCTTAGCCTAACCCTAAACCTAAGCCTAGCCCTGGTTCTAAACCTAACCCTAACCCTAACGTTAACCCTAAGACCTAGCCCTAAACCAAACCCCAAACCTAACCCTAAACCTAACCCTTATCCTAACCCTAAAACCAAATCCTAACCCTAACCATTGACGAATAGAGGTCGTACCCAAACTCAACAAAATCCAAGGAAAAAAAAGATCCCACTGACAAATAGAGGTCGTACCCAAACTCTACAATATCCAATTGAAGGTGGAAGAAGTTTCCCAATGACAACCAGAGACGGAGCTTACCTATACTCAACAAAATCTAAGAACATAGATATCCCACGGACAAATAGAGGTCGTACCCAAACTAAACAAAATCCAACCAACAAGAGTAGAAATATTTCCTAAAATAAACCAATTGACCGGGGGACACACACCAGGGTCTTGACGAAGCCCAGGTGGCCTGCCTCAAGGAGAGGGTGTATAGTTTGTTTAAAAGGCTGAAACACTCAATGATCCTGAGGTACACTACTGATGAATGTGTCCTAAATTTCTAAAAGTAATCATATAGAAATGCGGAGAAAGAACAAATAAGGTGTTCTTAACCACTCTTAACAACTTAAAACAAAAAACAAATAAGGTGTTCTTAACCACTCTTAACAACTTGAAACAAAAAACAAATAAGGTGTTCTTAACCACTCTTAACAACTGGAAACAAAAAAACAAACAGGGTATTCTCAACCACAAATATAAGACAAATTAATCTGGACCTATACTACTAAGAGGAAACAAGCATCCTTTTAAATGTAAGTCACCTTAAACCCTCGTTAGGGGACTTCTCCTTGAAGCCAGAATATGCCTATATTCTTTAACCCAAATGGGATAACTACAAAACATGAACCTAACACTCTACCTAACATAATACGGGATTGGAGAATCTTGATAACGTGCGACGGCCCGTGCATTACCTTTGGTCCCCTATACCAAACTGCCCATGCTGGCCAGGGGGGAACATAGGAAAAGTACTCACCAATACATACCAGGCTACCCAAACTGGGTAGACGGGATCATCAATACAGTACTCACCCAACCTAATCTAGCCTGTGCCTCGGAAAGCAGATTCTCCTTATAACCCATTATATGTATTATCTTACCAAATCTCTCTCCCCTTTCTTTCCTCCTCTTAAAGGCGTTAACATGGCGTAAGATAAGGTGTACAACAACTTCCAACTATTGATTAGAGTCTATTCTCATAAATTAACAACTATACAAAATAACTTAGCTTACAATTTTTTTTCTCTTTTTTCATTCTTTTTCTCACTCTCTTCCCCTTCTCTCAGGAAACTGAGAGAGCTGGGACGGTAGAGAATAGCCCGAACAGGCAGGAGGAGAATGCAGTCCGAACAGACGGCTCTCCTTCCCTCTACCTCCCTTCTACATATACTTCTCCTCCACTTCCCTCTCCTCTCCAACCCTAATCCTAAAACCCTGACCCTAACCCTAACCCTAACTCTAGCTCTAAACCTAACCCTAACCCTAATGTTAACCCTAAGACTTAACCCTAAACCTAACCCTTAGCCTAACCCTAAACCTAAGCCTAGCCCTGGTTCTAAACCTAACCCTAACCCTAACGTTAACCCTAAGACCTAGCCCTAAACCAAACCCCAAACCTAACCCTAAACCTAACCCTTATCCTAACCCTAAAACCAAATCCTAACCCTAACCATTGACGAATAGAGGTCGTACCCAAACTCAACAAAATCCAAGGAAAAAAAAGATCCCACTGACAAATAGAGGTCGTACCCAAACTCTACAATATCCAATTGAAGGTGGAAGAAGTTTCCCAATGACAACCAGAGACGGAGCTTACCTATACTCAACAAAATCTAAGAACATAGATATCCCACGGACAAATAGAGGTCGTACCCAAACTAAACAAAATCCAACCAACAAGAGTAGAAATATTTCCTAAAATAAACCAATTGACCGGGGGACACACACCAGGGTCTTGACGAAGCCCAGGTGGCCTGCCTCAAGGAGAGGGTGTATAGTTTGTTTAAAAGGCTGAAACACTCAATGATCCTGAGGTACACTACTGATGAATGTGTCCTAAATTTCTAAAAGTAATCATATAGAAATGCGGAGAAAGAACAAATAAGGTGTTCTTAACCACTCTTAACAACTTAAAACAAAAAACAAATAAGGTGTTCTTAACCACTCTTAACAACTTGAAACAAAAAACAAATAAGGTGTTCTTAACCACTCTTAACAACTGGAAACAAAAAAACAAACAGGGTATTCTCAACCACAAATATAAGACAAATTAATCTGGACCTATACTACTAAGAGGAAACAAGCATCCTTTTAAATGTAAGTCACCTTAAACCCTCGTTAGGGGACTTCTCCTTGAAGCCAGAATATGCCTATATTCTTTAACCCAAATGGGATAACTACAAAACATGAACCTAACACTCTACCTAACATAATACGGGATTGGAGAATCTTGATAACGTGCGACGGCCCGTGCATTACCTTTGGTCCCCTATACCAAACTGCCCATGCTGGCCAGGGGGGAACATAGGAAAAGTACTCACCAATACATACCAGGCTACCCAAACTGGGTAGACGGGATCATCAATACAGTACTCACCCAACCTAATCTAGCCTGTGCCTCGGAAAGCAGATTCTCCTTATAACCCATTATATGTATTATCTTACCAAATCTCTCTCCCCTTTCTTTCCTCCTCTTAAAGGCGTTAACATGGCGTAAGATAAGGTGTACAACAACTTCCAACTATTGATTAGAGTCTATTCTCATAAATTAACAACTATACAAAATAACTTAGCTTACAATTTTTTTTCTCTTTTTTCATTCTTTTTCTCACTCTCTTCCCCTTCTCTCAGGAAACTGAGAGAGCTGGGACGGTAGAGAATAGCCCGAACAGGCAGGAGGAGAATGCAGTCCGAACAGACGGCTCTCCTTCCCTCTACCTCCCTTCTACATATACTTCTCCTCCACTTCCCTCTCCTCTCCAACCCTAATCCTAAAACCCTGACCCTAACCCTAACCCTAACTCTAGCTCTAAACCTAACCCTAACCCTAATGTTAACCCTAAGACTTAACCCTAAACCTAACCCTTAGCCTAACCCTAAACCTAAGCCTAGCCCTGGTTCTAAACCTAACCCTAACCCTAACGTTAACCCTAAGACCTAGCCCTAAACCAAACCCCAAACCTAACCCTAAACCTAACCCTTATCCTAACCCTAAAACCAAATCCTAACCCTAACCATTGACGAATAGAGGTCGTACCCAAACTCAACAAAATCCAAGGAAAAAAAAGATCCCACTGACAAATAGAGGTCGTACCCAAACTCTACAATATCCAATTGAAGGTGGAAGAAGTTTCCCAATGACAACCAGAGACGGAGCTTACCTATACTCAACAAAATCTAAGAACATAGATATCCCACGGACAAATAGAGGTCGTACCCAAACTAAACAAAATCCAACCAACAAGAGTAGAAATATTTCCTAAAATAAACCAATTGACCGGGGGACACACACCAGGGTCTTGACGAAGCCCAGGTGGCCTGCCTCAAGGAGAGGGTGTATAGTTTGTTTAAAAGGCTGAAACACTCAATGATCCTGAGGTACACTACTGATGAATGTGTCCTAAATTTCTAAAAGTAATCATATAGAAATGCGGAGAAAGAACAAATAAGGTGTTCTTAACCACTCTTAACAACTTAAAACAAAAAACAAATAAGGTGTTCTTAACCACTCTTAACAACTTGAAACAAAAAACAAATAAGGTGTTCTTAACCACTCTTAACAACTGGAAACAAAAAAACAAACAGGGTATTCTCAACCACAAATATAAGACAAATTAATCTGGACCTATACTACTAAGAGGAAACAAGCATCCTTTTAAATGTAAGTCACCTTAAACCCTCGTTAGGGGACTTCTCCTTGAAGCCAGAATATGCCTATATTCTTTAACCCAAATGGGATAACTACAAAACATGAACCTAACACTCTACCTAACATAATACGGGATTGGAGAATCTTGATAACGTGCGACGGCCCGTGCATTACCTTTGGTCCCCTATACCAAACTGCCCATGCTGGCCAGGGGGGAACATAGGAAAAGTACTCACCAATACATACCAGGCTACCCAAACTGGGTAGACGGGATCATCAATACAGTACTCACCCAACCTAATCTAGCCTGTGCCTCGGAAAGCAGATTCTCCTTATAACCCATTATATGTATTATCTTACCAAATCTCTCTCCCCTTTCTTTCCTCCTCTTAAAGGCGTTAACATGGCGTAAGATAAGGTGTACAACAACTTCCAACTATTGATTAGAGTCTATTCTCATAAATTAACAACTATACAAAATAACTTAGCTTACAATTTTTTTTCTCTTTTTTCATTCTTTTTCTCACTCTCTTCCCCTTCTCTCAGGAAACTGAGAGAGCTGGGACGGTAGAGAATAGCCCGAACAGGCAGGAGGAGAATGCAGTCCGAACAGACGGCTCTCCTTCCCTCTACCTCCCTTCTACATATACTTCTCCTCCACTTCCCTCTCCTCTCCAACCCTAATCCTAAAACCCTGACCCTAACCCTAACCCTAACTCTAGCTCTAAACCTAACCCTAACCCTAATGTTAACCCTAAGACTTAACCCTAAACCTAACCCTTAGCCTAACCCTAAACCTAAGCCTAGCCCTGGTTCTAAACCTAACCCTAACCCTAACGTTAACCCTAAGACCTAGCCCTAAACCAAACCCCAAACCTAACCCTAAACCTAACCCTTATCCTAACCCTAAAACCAAATCCTAACCCTAACCATTGACGAATAGAGGTCGTACCCAAACTCAACAAAATCCAAGGAAAAAAAAGATCCCACTGACAAATAGAGGTCGTACCCAAACTCTACAATATCCAATTGAAGGTGGAAGAAGTTTCCCAATGACAACCAGAGACGGAGCTTACCTATACTCAACAAAATCTAAGAACATAGATATCCCACGGACAAATAGAGGTCGTACCCAAACTAAACAAAATCCAACCAACAAGAGTAGAAATATTTCCTAAAATAAACCAATTGACCGGGGGACACACACCAGGGTCTTGACGAAGCCCAGGTGGCCTGCCTCAAGGAGAGGGTGTATAGTTTGTTTAAAAGGCTGAAACACTCAATGATCCTGAGGTACACTACTGATGAATGTGTCCTAAATTTCTAAAAGTAATCATATAGAAATGCGGAGAAAGAACAAATAAGGTGTTCTTAACCACTCTTAACAACTTAAAACAAAAAACAAATAAGGTGTTCTTAACCACTCTTAACAACTTGAAACAAAAAACAAATAAGGTGTTCTTAACCACTCTTAACAACTGGAAACAAAAAAACAAACAGGGTATTCTCAACCACAAATATAAGACAAATTAATCTGGACCTATACTACTAAGAGGAAACAAGCATCCTTTTAAATGTAAGTCACCTTAAACCCTCGTTAGGGGACTTCTCCTTGAAGCCAGAATATGCCTATATTCTTTAACCCAAATGGGATAACTACAAAACATGAACCTAACACTCTACCTAACATAATACGGGATTGGAGAATCTTGATAACGTGCGACGGCCCGTGCATTACCTTTGGTCCCCTATACCAAACTGCCCATGCTGGCCAGGGGGGAACATAGGAAAAGTACTCACCAATACATACCAGGCTACCCAAACTGGGTAGACGGGATCATCAATACAGTACTCACCCAACCTAATCTAGCCTGTGCCTCGGAAAGCAGATTCTCCTTATAACCCATTATATGTATTATCTTACCAAATCTCTCTCCCCTTTCTTTCCTCCTCTTAAAGGCGTTAACATGGCGTAAGATAAGGTGTACAACAACTTCCAACTATTGATTAGAGTCTATTCTCATAAATTAACAACTATACAAAATAACTTAGCTTACAATTTTTTTTCTCTTTTTTCATTCTTTTTCTCACTCTCTTCCCCTTCTCTCAGGAAACTGAGAGAGCTGGGACGGTAGAGAATAGCCCGAACAGGCAGGAGGAGAATGCAGTCCGAACAGACGGCTCTCCTTCCCTCTACCTCCCTTCTACATATACTTCTCCTCCACTTCCCTCTCCTCTCCAACCCTAATCCTAAAACCCTGACCCTAACCCTAACCCTAACTCTAGCTCTAAACCTAACCCTAACCCTAATGTTAACCCTAAGACTTAACCCTAAACCTAACCCTTAGCCTAACCCTAAACCTAAGCCTAGCCCTGGTTCTAAACCTAACCCTAACCCTAACGTTAACCCTAAGACCTAGCCCTAAACCAAACCCCAAACCTAACCCTAAACCTAACCCTTATCCTAACCCTAAAACCAAATCCTAACCCTAACCATTGACGAATAGAGGTCGTACCCAAACTCAACAAAATCCAAGGAAAAAAAAGATCCCACTGACAAATAGAGGTCGTACCCAAACTCTACAATATCCAATTGAAGGTGGAAGAAGTTTCCCAATGACAACCAGAGACGGAGCTTACCTATACTCAACAAAATCTAAGAACATAGATATCCCACGGACAAATAGAGGTCGTACCCAAACTAAACAAAATCCAACCAACAAGAGTAGAAATATTTCCTAAAATAAACCAATTGACCGGGGGACACACACCAGGGTCTTGACGAAGCCCAGGTGGCCTGCCTCAAGGAGAGGGTGTATAGTTTGTTTAAAAGGCTGAAACACTCAATGATCCTGAGGTACACTACTGATGAATGTGTCCTAAATTTCTAAAAGTAATCATATAGAAATGCGGAGAAAGAACAAATAAGGTGTTCTTAACCACTCTTAACAACTTAAAACAAAAAACAAATAAGGTGTTCTTAACCACTCTTAACAACTTGAAACAAAAAACAAATAAGGTGTTCTTAACCACTCTTAACAACTGGAAACAAAAAAACAAACAGGGTATTCTCAACCACAAATATAAGACAAATTAATCTGGACCTATACTACTAAGAGGAAACAAGCATCCTTTTAAATGTAAGTCACCTTAAACCCTCGTTAGGGGACTTCTCCTTGAAGCCAGAATATGCCTATATTCTTTAACCCAAATGGGATAACTACAAAACATGAACCTAACACTCTACCTAACATAATACGGGATTGGAGAATCTTGATAACGTGCGACGGCCCGTGCATTACCTTTGGTCCCCTATACCAAACTGCCCATGCTGGCCAGGGGGGAACATAGGAAAAGTACTCACCAATACATACCAGGCTACCCAAACTGGGTAGACGGGATCATCAATACAGTACTCACCCAACCTAATCTAGCCTGTGCCTCGGAAAGCAGATTCTCCTTATAACCCATTATATGTATTATCTTACCAAATCTCTCTCCCCTTTCTTTCCTCCTCTTAAAGGCGTTAACATGGCGTAAGATAAGGTGTACAACAACTTCCAACTATTGATTAGAGTCTATTCTCATAAATTAACAACTATACAAAATAACTTAGCTTACAATTTTTTTTCTCTTTTTTCATTCTTTTTCTCACTCTCTTCCCCTTCTCTCAGGAAACTGAGAGAGCTGGGACGGTAGAGAATAGCCCGAACAGGCAGGAGGAGAATGCAGTCCGAACAGACGGCTCTCCTTCCCTCTACCTCCCTTCTACATATACTTCTCCTCCACTTCCCTCTCCTCTCCAACCCTAATCCTAAAACCCTGACCCTAACCCTAACCCTAACTCTAGCTCTAAACCTAACCCTAACCCTAATGTTAACCCTAAGACTTAACCCTAAACCTAACCCTTAGCCTAACCCTAAACCTAAGCCTAGCCCTGGTTCTAAACCTAACCCTAACCCTAACGTTAACCCTAAGACCTAGCCCTAAACCAAACCCCAAACCTAACCCTAAACCTAACCCTTATCCTAACCCTAAAACCAAATCCTAACCCTAACCATTGACGAATAGAGGTCGTACCCAAACTCAACAAAATCCAAGGAAAAAAAAGATCCCACTGACAAATAGAGGTCGTACCCAAACTCTACAATATCCAATTGAAGGTGGAAGAAGTTTCCCAATGACAACCAGAGACGGAGCTTACCTATACTCAACAAAATCTAAGAACATAGATATCCCACGGACAAATAGAGGTCGTACCCAAACTAAACAAAATCCAACCAACAAGAGTAGAAATATTTCCTAAAATAAACCAATTGACCGGGGGACACACACCAGGGTCTTGACGAAGCCCAGGTGGCCTGCCTCAAGGAGAGGGTGTATAGTTTGTTTAAAAGGCTGAAACACTCAATGATCCTGAGGTACACTACTGATGAATGTGTCCTAAATTTCTAAAAGTAATCATATAGAAATGCGGAGAAAGAACAAATAAGGTGTTCTTAACCACTCTTAACAACTTAAAACAAAAAACAAATAAGGTGTTCTTAACCACTCTTAACAACTTGAAACAAAAAACAAATAAGGTGTTCTTAACCACTCTTAACAACTGGAAACAAAAAAACAAACAGGGTATTCTCAACCACAAATATAAGACAAATTAATCTGGACCTATACTACTAAGAGGAAACAAGCATCCTTTTAAATGTAAGTCACCTTAAACCCTCGTTAGGGGACTTCTCCTTGAAGCCAGAATATGCCTATATTCTTTAACCCAAATGGGATAACTACAAAACATGAACCTAACACTCTACCTAACATAATACGGGATTGGAGAATCTTGATAACGTGCGACGGCCCGTGCATTACCTTTGGTCCCCTATACCAAACTGCCCATGCTGGCCAGGGGGGAACATAGGAAAAGTACTCACCAATACATACCAGGCTACCCAAACTGGGTAGACGGGATCATCAATACAGTACTCACCCAACCTAATCTAGCCTGTGCCTCGGAAAGCAGATTCTCCTTATAACCCATTATATGTATTATCTTACCAAATCTCTCTCCCCTTTCTTTCCTCCTCTTAAAGGCGTTAACATGGCGTAAGATAAGGTGTACAACAACTTCCAACTATTGATTAGAGTCTATTCTCATAAATTAACAACTATACAAAATAACTTAGCTTACAATTTTTTTTCTCTTTTTTCATTCTTTTTCTCACTCTCTTCCCCTTCTCTCAGGAAACTGAGAGAGCTGGGACGGTAGAGAATAGCCCGAACAGGCAGGAGGAGAATGCAGTCCGAACAGACGGCTCTCCTTCCCTCTACCTCCCTTCTACATATACTTCTCCTCCACTTCCCTCTCCTCTCCAACCCTAATCCTAAAACCCTGACCCTAACCCTAACCCTAACTCTAGCTCTAAACCTAACCCTAACCCTAATGTTAACCCTAAGACTTAACCCTAAACCTAACCCTTAGCCTAACCCTAAACCTAAGCCTAGCCCTGGTTCTAAACCTAACCCTAACCCTAACGTTAACCCTAAGACCTAGCCCTAAACCAAACCCCAAACCTAACCCTAAACCTAACCCTTATCCTAACCCTAAAACCAAATCCTAACCCTAACCATTGACGAATAGAGGTCGTACCCAAACTCAACAAAATCCAAGGAAAAAAAAGATCCCACTGACAAATAGAGGTCGTACCCAAACTCTACAATATCCAATTGAAGGTGGAAGAAGTTTCCCAATGACAACCAGAGACGGAGCTTACCTATACTCAACAAAATCTAAGAACATAGATATCCCACGGACAAATAGAGGTCGTACCCAAACTAAACAAAATCCAACCAACAAGAGTAGAAATATTTCCTAAAATAAACCAATTGACCGGGGGACACACACCAGGGTCTTGACGAAGCCCAGGTGGCCTGCCTCAAGGAGAGGGTGTATAGTTTGTTTAAAAGGCTGAAACACTCAATGATCCTGAGGTACACTACTGATGAATGTGTCCTAAATTTCTAAAAGTAATCATATAGAAATGCGGAGAAAGAACAAATAAGGTGTTCTTAACCACTCTTAACAACTTAAAACAAAAAACAAATAAGGTGTTCTTAACCACTCTTAACAACTTGAAACAAAAAACAAATAAGGTGTTCTTAACCACTCTTAACAACTGGAAACAAAAAAACAAACAGGGTATTCTCAACCACAAATATAAGACAAATTAATCTGGACCTATACTACTAAGAGGAAACAAGCATCCTTTTAAATGTAAGTCACCTTAAACCCTCGTTAGGGGACTTCTCCTTGAAGCCAGAATATGCCTATATTCTTTAACCCAAATGGGATAACTACAAAACATGAACCTAACACTCTACCTAACATAATACGGGATTGGAGAATCTTGATAACGTGCGACGGCCCGTGCATTACCTTTGGTCCCCTATACCAAACTGCCCATGCTGGCCAGGGGGGAACATAGGAAAAGTACTCACCAATACATACCAGGCTACCCAAACTGGGTAGACGGGATCATCAATACAGTACTCACCCAACCTAATCTAGCCTGTGCCTCGGAAAGCAGATTCTCCTTATAACCCATTATATGTATTATCTTACCAAATCTCTCTCCCCTTTCTTTCCTCCTCTTAAAGGCGTTAACATGGCGTAAGATAAGGTGTACAACAACTTCCAACTATTGATTAGAGTCTATTCTCATAAATTAACAACTATACAAAATAACTTAGCTTACAATTTTTTTTCTCTTTTTTCATTCTTTTTCTCACTCTCTTCCCCTTCTCTCAGGAAACTGAGAGAGCTGGGACGGTAGAGAATAGCCCGAACAGGCAGGAGGAGAATGCAGTCCGAACAGACGGCTCTCCTTCCCTCTACCTCCCTTCTACATATACTTCTCCTCCACTTCCCTCTCCTCTCCAACCCTAATCCTAAAACCCTGACCCTAACCCTAACCCTAACTCTAGCTCTAAACCTAACCCTAACCCTAATGTTAACCCTAAGACTTAACCCTAAACCTAACCCTTAGCCTAACCCTAAACCTAAGCCTAGCCCTGGTTCTAAACCTAACCCTAACCCTAACGTTAACCCTAAGACCTAGCCCTAAACCAAACCCCAAACCTAACCCTAAACCTAACCCTTATCCTAACCCTAAAACCAAATCCTAACCCTAACCATTGACGAATAGAGGTCGTACCCAAACTCAACAAAATCCAAGGAAAAAAAAGATCCCACTGACAAATAGAGGTCGTACCCAAACTCTACAATATCCAATTGAAGGTGGAAGAAGTTTCCCAATGACAACCAGAGACGGAGCTTACCTATACTCAACAAAATCTAAGAACATAGATATCCCACGGACAAATAGAGGTCGTACCCAAACTAAACAAAATCCAACCAACAAGAGTAGAAATATTTCCTAAAATAAACCAATTGACCGGGGGACACACACCAGGGTCTTGACGAAGCCCAGGTGGCCTGCCTCAAGGAGAGGGTGTATAGTTTGTTTAAAAGGCTGAAACACTCAATGATCCTGAGGTACACTACTGATGAATGTGTCCTAAATTTCTAAAAGTAATCATATAGAAATGCGGAGAAAGAACAAATAAGGTGTTCTTAACCACTCTTAACAACTTAAAACAAAAAACAAATAAGGTGTTCTTAACCACTCTTAACAACTTGAAACAAAAAACAAATAAGGTGTTCTTAACCACTCTTAACAACTGGAAACAAAAAAACAAACAGGGTATTCTCAACCACAAATATAAGACAAATTAATCTGGACCTATACTACTAAGAGGAAACAAGCATCCTTTTAAATGTAAGTCACCTTAAACCCTCGTTAGGGGACTTCTCCTTGAAGCCAGAATATGCCTATATTCTTTAACCCAAATGGGATAACTACAAAACATGAACCTAACACTCTACCTAACATAATACGGGATTGGAGAATCTTGATAACGTGCGACGGCCCGTGCATTACCTTTGGTCCCCTATACCAAACTGCCCATGCTGGCCAGGGGGGAACATAGGAAAAGTACTCACCAATACATACCAGGCTACCCAAACTGGGTAGACGGGATCATCAATACAGTACTCACCCAACCTAATCTAGCCTGTGCCTCGGAAAGCAGATTCTCCTTATAACCCATTATATGTATTATCTTACCAAATCTCTCTCCCCTTTCTTTCCTCCTCTTAAAGGCGTTAACATGGCGTAAGATAAGGTGTACAACAACTTCCAACTATTGATTAGAGTCTATTCTCATAAATTAACAACTATACAAAATAACTTAGCTTACAATTTTTTTTCTCTTTTTTCATTCTTTTTCTCACTCTCTTCCCCTTCTCTCAGGAAACTGAGAGAGCTGGGACGGTAGAGAATAGCCCGAACAGGCAGGAGGAGAATGCAGTCCGAACAGACGGCTCTCCTTCCCTCTACCTCCCTTCTACATATACTTCTCCTCCACTTCCCTCTCCTCTCCAACCCTAATCCTAAAACCCTGACCCTAACCCTAACCCTAACTCTAGCTCTAAACCTAACCCTAACCCTAATGTTAACCCTAAGACTTAACCCTAAACCTAACCCTTAGCCTAACCCTAAACCTAAGCCTAGCCCTGGTTCTAAACCTAACCCTAACCCTAACGTTAACCCTAAGACCTAGCCCTAAACCAAACCCCAAACCTAACCCTAAACCTAACCCTTATCCTAACCCTAAAACCAAATCCTAACCCTAACCATTGACGAATAGAGGTCGTACCCAAACTCAACAAAATCCAAGGAAAAAAAAGATCCCACTGACAAATAGAGGTCGTACCCAAACTCTACAATATCCAATTGAAGGTGGAAGAAGTTTCCCAATGACAACCAGAGACGGAGCTTACCTATACTCAACAAAATCTAAGAACATAGATATCCCACGGACAAATAGAGGTCGTACCCAAACTAAACAAAATCCAACCAACAAGAGTAGAAATATTTCCTAAAATAAACCAATTGACCGGGGGACACACACCAGGGTCTTGACGAAGCCCAGGTGGCCTGCCTCAAGGAGAGGGTGTATAGTTTGTTTAAAAGGCTGAAACACTCAATGATCCTGAGGTACACTACTGATGAATGTGTCCTAAATTTCTAAAAGTAATCATATAGAAATGCGGAGAAAGAACAAATAAGGTGTTCTTAACCACTCTTAACAACTTAAAACAAAAAACAAATAAGGTGTTCTTAACCACTCTTAACAACTTGAAACAAAAAACAAATAAGGTGTTCTTAACCACTCTTAACAACTGGAAACAAAAAAACAAACAGGGTATTCTCAACCACAAATATAAGACAAATTAATCTGGACCTATACTACTAAGAGGAAACAAGCATCCTTTTAAATGTAAGTCACCTTAAACCCTCGTTAGGGGACTTCTCCTTGAAGCCAGAATATGCCTATATTCTTTAACCCAAATGGGATAACTACAAAACATGAACCTAACACTCTACCTAACATAATACGGGATTGGAGAATCTTGATAACGTGCGACGGCCCGTGCATTACCTTTGGTCCCCTATACCAAACTGCCCATGCTGGCCAGGGGGGAACATAGGAAAAGTACTCACCAATACATACCAGGCTACCCAAACTGGGTAGACGGGATCATCAATACAGTACTCACCCAACCTAATCTAGCCTGTGCCTCGGAAAGCAGATTCTCCTTATAACCCATTATATGTATTATCTTACCAAATCTCTCTCCCCTTTCTTTCCTCCTCTTAAAGGCGTTAACATGGCGTAAGATAAGGTGTACAACAACTTCCAACTATTGATTAGAGTCTATTCTCATAAATTAACAACTATACAAAATAACTTAGCTTACAATTTTTTTTCTCTTTTTTCATTCTTTTTCTCACTCTCTTCCCCTTCTCTCAGGAAACTGAGAGAGCTGGGACGGTAGAGAATAGCCCGAACAGGCAGGAGGAGAATGCAGTCCGAACAGACGGCTCTCCTTCCCTCTACCTCCCTTCTACATATACTTCTCCTCCACTTCCCTCTCCTCTCCAACCCTAATCCTAAAACCCTGACCCTAACCCTAACCCTAACTCTAGCTCTAAACCTAACCCTAACCCTAATGTTAACCCTAAGACTTAACCCTAAACCTAACCCTTAGCCTAACCCTAAACCTAAGCCTAGCCCTGGTTCTAAACCTAACCCTAACCCTAACGTTAACCCTAAGACCTAGCCCTAAACCAAACCCCAAACCTAACCCTAAACCTAACCCTTATCCTAACCCTAAAACCAAATCCTAACCCTAACCATTGACGAATAGAGGTCGTACCCAAACTCAACAAAATCCAAGGAAAAAAAAGATCCCACTGACAAATAGAGGTCGTACCCAAACTCTACAATATCCAATTGAAGGTGGAAGAAGTTTCCCAATGACAACCAGAGACGGAGCTTACCTATACTCAACAAAATCTAAGAACATAGATATCCCACGGACAAATAGAGGTCGTACCCAAACTAAACAAAATCCAACCAACAAGAGTAGAAATATTTCCTAAAATAAACCAATTGACCGGGGGACACACACCAGGGTCTTGACGAAGCCCAGGTGGCCTGCCTCAAGGAGAGGGTGTATAGTTTGTTTAAAAGGCTGAAACACTCAATGATCCTGAGGTACACTACTGATGAATGTGTCCTAAATTTCTAAAAGTAATCATATAGAAATGCGGAGAAAGAACAAATAAGGTGTTCTTAACCACTCTTAACAACTTAAAACAAAAAACAAATAAGGTGTTCTTAACCACTCTTAACAACTTGAAACAAAAAACAAATAAGGTGTTCTTAACCACTCTTAACAACTGGAAACAAAAAAACAAACAGGGTATTCTCAACCACAAATATAAGACAAATTAATCTGGACCTATACTACTAAGAGGAAACAAGCATCCTTTTAAATGTAAGTCACCTTAAACCCTCGTTAGGGGACTTCTCCTTGAAGCCAGAATATGCCTATATTCTTTAACCCAAATGGGATAACTACAAAACATGAACCTAACACTCTACCTAACATAATACGGGATTGGAGAATCTTGATAACGTGCGACGGCCCGTGCATTACCTTTGGTCCCCTATACCAAACTGCCCATGCTGGCCAGGGGGGAACATAGGAAAAGTACTCACCAATACATACCAGGCTACCCAAACTGGGTAGACGGGATCATCAATACAGTACTCACCCAACCTAATCTAGCCTGTGCCTCGGAAAGCAGATTCTCCTTATAACCCATTATATGTATTATCTTACCAAATCTCTCTCCCCTTTCTTTCCTCCTCTTAAAGGCGTTAACATGGCGTAAGATAAGGTGTACAACAACTTCCAACTATTGATTAGAGTCTATTCTCATAAATTAACAACTATACAAAATAACTTAGCTTACAATTTTTTTTCTCTTTTTTCATTCTTTTTCTCACTCTCTTCCCCTTCTCTCAGGAAACTGAGAGAGCTGGGACGGTAGAGAATAGCCCGAACAGGCAGGAGGAGAATGCAGTCCGAACAGACGGCTCTCCTTCCCTCTACCTCCCTTCTACATATACTTCTCCTCCACTTCCCTCTCCTCTCCAACCCTAATCCTAAAACCCTGACCCTAACCCTAACCCTAACTCTAGCTCTAAACCTAACCCTAACCCTAATGTTAACCCTAAGACTTAACCCTAAACCTAACCCTTAGCCTAACCCTAAACCTAAGCCTAGCCCTGGTTCTAAACCTAACCCTAACCCTAACGTTAACCCTAAGACCTAGCCCTAAACCAAACCCCAAACCTAACCCTAAACCTAACCCTTATCCTAACCCTAAAACCAAATCCTAACCCTAACCATTGACGAATAGAGGTCGTACCCAAACTCAACAAAATCCAAGGAAAAAAAAGATCCCACTGACAAATAGAGGTCGTACCCAAACTCTACAATATCCAATTGAAGGTGGAAGAAGTTTCCCAATGACAACCAGAGACGGAGCTTACCTATACTCAACAAAATCTAAGAACATAGATATCCCACGGACAAATAGAGGTCGTACCCAAACTAAACAAAATCCAACCAACAAGAGTAGAAATATTTCCTAAAATAAACCAATTGACCGGGGGACACACACCAGGGTCTTGACGAAGCCCAGGTGGCCTGCCTCAAGGAGAGGGTGTATAGTTTGTTTAAAAGGCTGAAACACTCAATGATCCTGAGGTACACTACTGATGAATGTGTCCTAAATTTCTAAAAGTAATCATATAGAAATGCGGAGAAAGAACAAATAAGGTGTTCTTAACCACTCTTAACAACTTAAAACAAAAAACAAATAAGGTGTTCTTAACCACTCTTAACAACTTGAAACAAAAAACAAATAAGGTGTTCTTAACCACTCTTAACAACTGGAAACAAAAAAACAAACAGGGTATTCTCAACCACAAATATAAGACAAATTAATCTGGACCTATACTACTAAGAGGAAACAAGCATCCTTTTAAATGTAAGTCACCTTAAACCCTCGTTAGGGGACTTCTCCTTGAAGCCAGAATATGCCTATATTCTTTAACCCAAATGGGATAACTACAAAACATGAACCTAACACTCTACCTAACATAATACGGGATTGGAGAATCTTGATAACGTGCGACGGCCCGTGCATTACCTTTGGTCCCCTATACCAAACTGCCCATGCTGGCCAGGGGGGAACATAGGAAAAGTACTCACCAATACATACCAGGCTACCCAAACTGGGTAGACGGGATCATCAATACAGTACTCACCCAACCTAATCTAGCCTGTGCCTCGGAAAGCAGATTCTCCTTATAACCCATTATATGTATTATCTTACCAAATCTCTCTCCCCTTTCTTTCCTCCTCTTAAAGGCGTTAACATGGCGTAAGATAAGGTGTACAACAACTTCCAACTATTGATTAGAGTCTATTCTCATAAATTAACAACTATACAAAATAACTTAGCTTACAATTTTTTTTCTCTTTTTTCATTCTTTTTCTCACTCTCTTCCCCTTCTCTCAGGAAACTGAGAGAGCTGGGACGGTAGAGAATAGCCCGAACAGGCAGGAGGAGAATGCAGTCCGAACAGACGGCTCTCCTTCCCTCTACCTCCCTTCTACATATACTTCTCCTCCACTTCCCTCTCCTCTCCAACCCTAATCCTAAAACCCTGACCCTAACCCTAACCCTAACTCTAGCTCTAAACCTAACCCTAACCCTAATGTTAACCCTAAGACTTAACCCTAAACCTAACCCTTAGCCTAACCCTAAACCTAAGCCTAGCCCTGGTTCTAAACCTAACCCTAACCCTAACGTTAACCCTAAGACCTAGCCCTAAACCAAACCCCAAACCTAACCCTAAACCTAACCCTTATCCTAACCCTAAAACCAAATCCTAACCCTAACCATTGACGAATAGAGGTCGTACCCAAACTCAACAAAATCCAAGGAAAAAAAAGATCCCACTGACAAATAGAGGTCGTACCCAAACTCTACAATATCCAATTGAAGGTGGAAGAAGTTTCCCAATGACAACCAGAGACGGAGCTTACCTATACTCAACAAAATCTAAGAACATAGATATCCCACGGACAAATAGAGGTCGTACCCAAACTAAACAAAATCCAACCAACAAGAGTAGAAATATTTCCTAAAATAAACCAATTGACCGGGGGACACACACCAGGGTCTTGACGAAGCCCAGGTGGCCTGCCTCAAGGAGAGGGTGTATAGTTTGTTTAAAAGGCTGAAACACTCAATGATCCTGAGGTACACTACTGATGAATGTGTCCTAAATTTCTAAAAGTAATCATATAGAAATGCGGAGAAAGAACAAATAAGGTGTTCTTAACCACTCTTAACAACTTAAAACAAAAAACAAATAAGGTGTTCTTAACCACTCTTAACAACTTGAAACAAAAAACAAATAAGGTGTTCTTAACCACTCTTAACAACTGGAAACAAAAAAACAAACAGGGTATTCTCAACCACAAATATAAGACAAATTAATCTGGACCTATACTACTAAGAGGAAACAAGCATCCTTTTAAATGTAAGTCACCTTAAACCCTCGTTAGGGGACTTCTCCTTGAAGCCAGAATATGCCTATATTCTTTAACCCAAATGGGATAACTACAAAACATGAACCTAACACTCTACCTAACATAATACGGGATTGGAGAATCTTGATAACGTGCGACGGCCCGTGCATTACCTTTGGTCCCCTATACCAAACTGCCCATGCTGGCCAGGGGGGAACATAGGAAAAGTACTCACCAATACATACCAGGCTACCCAAACTGGGTAGACGGGATCATCAATACAGTACTCACCCAACCTAATCTAGCCTGTGCCTCGGAAAGCAGATTCTCCTTATAACCCATTATATGTATTATCTTACCAAATCTCTCTCCCCTTTCTTTCCTCCTCTTAAAGGCGTTAACATGGCGTAAGATAAGGTGTACAACAACTTCCAACTATTGATTAGAGTCTATTCTCATAAATTAACAACTATACAAAATAACTTAGCTTACAATTTTTTTTCTCTTTTTTCATTCTTTTTCTCACTCTCTTCCCCTTCTCTCAGGAAACTGAGAGAGCTGGGACGGTAGAGAATAGCCCGAACAGGCAGGAGGAGAATGCAGTCCGAACAGACGGCTCTCCTTCCCTCTACCTCCCTTCTACATATACTTCTCCTCCACTTCCCTCTCCTCTCCAACCCTAATCCTAAAACCCTGACCCTAACCCTAACCCTAACTCTAGCTCTAAACCTAACCCTAACCCTAATGTTAACCCTAAGACTTAACCCTAAACCTAACCCTTAGCCTAACCCTAAACCTAAGCCTAGCCCTGGTTCTAAACCTAACCCTAACCCTAACGTTAACCCTAAGACCTAGCCCTAAACCAAACCCCAAACCTAACCCTAAACCTAACCCTTATCCTAACCCTAAAACCAAATCCTAACCCTAACCATTGACGAATAGAGGTCGTACCCAAACTCAACAAAATCCAAGGAAAAAAAAGATCCCACTGACAAATAGAGGTCGTACCCAAACTCTACAATATCCAATTGAAGGTGGAAGAAGTTTCCCAATGACAACCAGAGACGGAGCTTACCTATACTCAACAAAATCTAAGAACATAGATATCCCACGGACAAATAGAGGTCGTACCCAAACTAAACAAAATCCAACCAACAAGAGTAGAAATATTTCCTAAAATAAACCAATTGACCGGGGGACACACACCAGGGTCTTGACGAAGCCCAGGTGGCCTGCCTCAAGGAGAGGGTGTATAGTTTGTTTAAAAGGCTGAAACACTCAATGATCCTGAGGTACACTACTGATGAATGTGTCCTAAATTTCTAAAAGTAATCATATAGAAATGCGGAGAAAGAACAAATAAGGTGTTCTTAACCACTCTTAACAACTTAAAACAAAAAACAAATAAGGTGTTCTTAACCACTCTTAACAACTTGAAACAAAAAACAAATAAGGTGTTCTTAACCACTCTTAACAACTGGAAACAAAAAAACAAACAGGGTATTCTCAACCACAAATATAAGACAAATTAATCTGGACCTATACTACTAAGAGGAAACAAGCATCCTTTTAAATGTAAGTCACCTTAAACCCTCGTTAGGGGACTTCTCCTTGAAGCCAGAATATGCCTATATTCTTTAACCCAAATGGGATAACTACAAAACATGAACCTAACACTCTACCTAACATAATACGGGATTGGAGAATCTTGATAACGTGCGACGGCCCGTGCATTACCTTTGGTCCCCTATACCAAACTGCCCATGCTGGCCAGGGGGGAACATAGGAAAAGTACTCACCAATACATACCAGGCTACCCAAACTGGGTAGACGGGATCATCAATACAGTACTCACCCAACCTAATCTAGCCTGTGCCTCGGAAAGCAGATTCTCCTTATAACCCATTATATGTATTATCTTACCAAATCTCTCTCCCCTTTCTTTCCTCCTCTTAAAGGCGTTAACATGGCGTAAGATAAGGTGTACAACAACTTCCAACTATTGATTAGAGTCTATTCTCATAAATTAACAACTATACAAAATAACTTAGCTTACAATTTTTTTTCTCTTTTTTCATTCTTTTTCTCACTCTCTTCCCCTTCTCTCAGGAAACTGAGAGAGCTGGGACGGTAGAGAATAGCCCGAACAGGCAGGAGGAGAATGCAGTCCGAACAGACGGCTCTCCTTCCCTCTACCTCCCTTCTACATATACTTCTCCTCCACTTCCCTCTCCTCTCCAACCCTAATCCTAAAACCCTGACCCTAACCCTAACCCTAACTCTAGCTCTAAACCTAACCCTAACCCTAATGTTAACCCTAAGACTTAACCCTAAACCTAACCCTTAGCCTAACCCTAAACCTAAGCCTAGCCCTGGTTCTAAACCTAACCCTAACCCTAACGTTAACCCTAAGACCTAGCCCTAAACCAAACCCCAAACCTAACCCTAAACCTAACCCTTATCCTAACCCTAAAACCAAATCCTAACCCTAACCATTGACGAATAGAGGTCGTACCCAAACTCAACAAAATCCAAGGAAAAAAAAGATCCCACTGACAAATAGAGGTCGTACCCAAACTCTACAATATCCAATTGAAGGTGGAAGAAGTTTCCCAATGACAACCAGAGACGGAGCTTACCTATACTCAACAAAATCTAAGAACATAGATATCCCACGGACAAATAGAGGTCGTACCCAAACTAAACAAAATCCAACCAACAAGAGTAGAAATATTTCCTAAAATAAACCAATTGACCGGGGGACACACACCAGGGTCTTGACGAAGCCCAGGTGGCCTGCCTCAAGGAGAGGGTGTATAGTTTGTTTAAAAGGCTGAAACACTCAATGATCCTGAGGTACACTACTGATGAATGTGTCCTAAATTTCTAAAAGTAATCATATAGAAATGCGGAGAAAGAACAAATAAGGTGTTCTTAACCACTCTTAACAACTTAAAACAAAAAACAAATAAGGTGTTCTTAACCACTCTTAACAACTTGAAACAAAAAACAAATAAGGTGTTCTTAACCACTCTTAACAACTGGAAACAAAAAAACAAACAGGGTATTCTCAACCACAAATATAAGACAAATTAATCTGGACCTATACTACTAAGAGGAAACAAGCATCCTTTTAAATGTAAGTCACCTTAAACCCTCGTTAGGGGACTTCTCCTTGAAGCCAGAATATGCCTATATTCTTTAACCCAAATGGGATAACTACAAAACATGAACCTAACACTCTACCTAACATAATACGGGATTGGAGAATCTTGATAACGTGCGACGGCCCGTGCATTACCTTTGGTCCCCTATACCAAACTGCCCATGCTGGCCAGGGGGGAACATAGGAAAAGTACTCACCAATACATACCAGGCTACCCAAACTGGGTAGACGGGATCATCAATACAGTACTCACCCAACCTAATCTAGCCTGTGCCTCGGAAAGCAGATTCTCCTTATAACCCATTATATGTATTATCTTACCAAATCTCTCTCCCCTTTCTTTCCTCCTCTTAAAGGCGTTAACATGGCGTAAGATAAGGTGTACAACAACTTCCAACTATTGATTAGAGTCTATTCTCATAAATTAACAACTATACAAAATAACTTAGCTTACAATTTTTTTTCTCTTTTTTCATTCTTTTTCTCACTCTCTTCCCCTTCTCTCAGGAAACTGAGAGAGCTGGGACGGTAGAGAATAGCCCGAACAGGCAGGAGGAGAATGCAGTCCGAACAGACGGCTCTCCTTCCCTCTACCTCCCTTCTACATATACTTCTCCTCCACTTCCCTCTCCTCTCCAACCCTAATCCTAAAACCCTGACCCTAACCCTAACCCTAACTCTAGCTCTAAACCTAACCCTAACCCTAATGTTAACCCTAAGACTTAACCCTAAACCTAACCCTTAGCCTAACCCTAAACCTAAGCCTAGCCCTGGTTCTAAACCTAACCCTAACCCTAACGTTAACCCTAAGACCTAGCCCTAAACCAAACCCCAAACCTAACCCTAAACCTAACCCTTATCCTAACCCTAAAACCAAATCCTAACCCTAACCATTGACGAATAGAGGTCGTACCCAAACTCAACAAAATCCAAGGAAAAAAAAGATCCCACTGACAAATAGAGGTCGTACCCAAACTCTACAATATCCAATTGAAGGTGGAAGAAGTTTCCCAATGACAACCAGAGACGGAGCTTACCTATACTCAACAAAATCTAAGAACATAGATATCCCACGGACAAATAGAGGTCGTACCCAAACTAAACAAAATCCAACCAACAAGAGTAGAAATATTTCCTAAAATAAACCAATTGACCGGGGGACACACACCAGGGTCTTGACGAAGCCCAGGTGGCCTGCCTCAAGGAGAGGGTGTATAGTTTGTTTAAAAGGCTGAAACACTCAATGATCCTGAGGTACACTACTGATGAATGTGTCCTAAATTTCTAAAAGTAATCATATAGAAATGCGGAGAAAGAACAAATAAGGTGTTCTTAACCACTCTTAACAACTTAAAACAAAAAACAAATAAGGTGTTCTTAACCACTCTTAACAACTTGAAACAAAAAACAAATAAGGTGTTCTTAACCACTCTTAACAACTGGAAACAAAAAAACAAACAGGGTATTCTCAACCACAAATATAAGACAAATTAATCTGGACCTATACTACTAAGAGGAAACAAGCATCCTTTTAAATGTAAGTCACCTTAAACCCTCGTTAGGGGACTTCTCCTTGAAGCCAGAATATGCCTATATTCTTTAACCCAAATGGGATAACTACAAAACATGAACCTAACACTCTACCTAACATAATACGGGATTGGAGAATCTTGATAACGTGCGACGGCCCGTGCATTACCTTTGGTCCCCTATACCAAACTGCCCATGCTGGCCAGGGGGGAACATAGGAAAAGTACTCACCAATACATACCAGGCTACCCAAACTGGGTAGACGGGATCATCAATACAGTACTCACCCAACCCTAACCCTAACCCTAACCCATCCCACTGACAAATAGAGGTCGTACCCAAACTCTACAATATCCAATTGAAGATGGAAGAAGTTTCCCAATGACAACCAGAGACGGAGCTTACCTATACTCAACAAAATCTAAGAACATAGATATCCCACGGACAAATAGAGGTCGTACCCAAACTAAACAAAATCCAACCAACAAGAGTAGAAATATTTCCTAAAATAAACCAATTGACCGGGGGACACACACCAGGGTCTTGACGAAGCCCAGGTGGCCTGCCTCAAGGAGAGGGTGTATAGTTTGTTTAAAAGGCTGAAACACTCAATGATCCTGAGGTACACTACTGATGAATGTGTCCTAAATTTCTAAAAGTAATCATATAAGAATGCGGAGAAAGAACAAATAAGGTGTTCTTAACCACTCTTAACAACAGGAAACAAAAAAACAAACAGGGTATTCTCAACCACTCTTAACAACTTGAAACAAAAAACAAATAAGGTGTTCTTAACCACTCTTAACAACTGGAAACAAAAAAACAAACAGGGTATTCTCAACCACAAATATAAGACAAATTAATCTGGACCTATACTACTGAGAGGAAACAAGCATCCTTTTAAATGTAAGTCACCTTAAACCCTCGTTAGGGGACTTCTCCTTGAAGCCAGAATATGCCTATATTCTTTAACCCAAATGGGATAACTACAAAACATGAACCTAACACTCTACCTAACATAATACGGGATTGGAGAATCTTGATAACGTGCGACGGCCCGTGCATTACCTTTGGTCCCCTATACCAAACTGACCATGCTGGCCAGGGGGGAACATAGGAAAAGTACTCACCAATACATACCAGGCTACCCAAACTGGGTAGACGGGATCATCAATACAGTACTCACCCACCCTAACCCTAACCCTAACCCTAACCCTAACCCTAACCCTAACCCTAACCCTAACCCTAACCCTAACCCTAACCCTAACCCTAACCCTAACCCTAACCCTAACCCTAACCCTAACCCTAACCCTAACCCTAACCCTAATTTATACTTACTCCCAAGACATACCCGTAATCAGATCTTATTATCCATTATAACCGAAGTAACCAAACTATCATCAAACAGACGATAGCTTACCCAAGAAAATAACCAAAAGCCGACCAACTTGAATAACGTTAGAACAACGGTATTTCAATTTAGCCAAACTCGACTATCTCGTCTAACAACAGCAGAAATGTACCTGGGATAAATTAAAAGGCAACGTATCCAAGCTCAACAAAGTCCAACCAATAATACCGGAGGCACCTTAAGAAAAAATAGTGATACAAACTTACCCAAACTCAACAGAATCCTAGGACAGAAATATCTTACCGACAAAGAAAGACCGTACCCGAAACTCAACAAAATCCGAATGACCATAGTAAGAACTACCCAATGACAAAGACAGAACCTAACCAAAAAAAACTCAAAGTCTAAGAAAAAGAATATCCTACCAACGTATAAAGGTCGTACCCAAATGCAACGAAATCCAACGAACACATTTTTTTAAATAAAACCAATTGACCGGGGGACACACACCAGGGTCTTGATCAAACCCAGGTGGCCTGCCTCAAGGAGAGGGTGTATAGTTTGTTTAAAAGGCTGAAACACTCAATGATCCTGAGGTACACTACTGATGAATGTGTCCTAAATTCCTAAAAGTAATCATATGGAAATTCAGAGAAAGAAGAAACAGGGTGCGCTTAACCATCCGTAACAACTTGAATAAAAAAACAATAAGGTGTACTTAACCACGCTTAAACTCGTAATAAAAAACAAACAAGGTTTTCTTACCATCCGTAACAACTTTAAACAAGAAACTAACAAGGTGTACTTAACCACGCTTAAACCCGTAATAAGGAACAAACAAGGTGTTCTGAACCAATCCGTAAAAACTTGAAACAGAAACAAATAAGGTGTACCTAACCACGCTTAAACCCGTAACCAAAAAAACAAACAAGGTGATCTTAACCATCCGTAACAACTTTAAACAAGAAACTAACAAGGTGTACTTAACCACGCTTAAACCCGTAATAAGGAACAAACAAGGTGTTCTGAACCAATCCGTAAAAACTTGAAACAGAAACAAATAAGGTGTACCTAACCACGCTTAAACCCGTAACCAAAAAAACAAACAAGGTGATCTTAACCATCCGTAACAACTTTAAACAAGAAACTAACAAGGTGTACTTAACCACGCTTAAACCCGTAATAAGGAACAAACAAGGTGTTCTGAACCAATCCGTAAAAACTTGAAACAGAAACAAATAAGGTGTACCTAACCACGCTTAAACCCGTAACCAAAAAAACAAACAAGGTGATCTTAACCATCCGTAACAACTTTAAACAAGAAACTAACAAGGTGTACTTAACCACGCTTAAACCCGTAATAAGGAACAAACAAGGTGTTCTGAACCAATCCGTAAAAACTTGAAACAGAAACAAATAAGGTGTACCTAACCACGCTTAAACCCGTAACCAAAAAAACAAACAAGGTGATCTTAACCATCCGTAACAACTTTAAACAAGAAACTAACAAGGTGTACTTAACCACGCTTAAACCCGTAATAAGGAACAAACAAGGTGTTCTGAACCAATCCGTAAAAACTTGAAACAGAAACAAATAAGGTGTACCTAACCACGCTTAAACCCGTAACCAAAAAAACAAACAAGGTGATCTTAACCATCCGTAACAACTTTAAACAAGAAACTAACAAGGTGTACTTAACCACGCTTAAACCCGTAATAAGGAACAAACAAGGTGTTCTGAACCAATCCGTAAAAACTTGAAACAGAAACAAATAAGGTGTACCTAACCACGCTTAAACCCGTAACCAAAAAAACAAACAAGGTGATCTTAACCATTCGTAACAACTTGAAACAAAAACAAACAAGGTTTATTTAACCACGCTTAAACCCATAACAAATGAACACCCAAATAAAACAAATAGGGTGTTCTTAACCATCCATAAACAACTGGAAACAAAAACAAACAAGGTGTATTTAACCACGTTTACACCCAGAACAAAAAACAAACAAAACGTTCTTAACCATCCGCAACAACTTGAACAGGAACCTAACTCTCTACCTAACATAATACGGGATTGGAGAATCTTGATAACGTGCGACGGCCCGTGCATTACCTTTGGTCCCCTATACCAAACTGACCTTTCTGGCCAGGGGGGAACATAGGAAAAGTACTCACCAATACATACCAGGCTACCCAAACTGGGTAGACGGGATCATCAATACAGTACTCAACCAACCTAACCCTGCCTCAAGGAGAGGGTGTATAGTTTGTTTAAAAGGCTGAAACACTCAATGATCCTGAGGTACACTACTGATGAATGTGTCCTAAATTTCTAAAAGTAATCATATAGAAATGCGGAGAAAGAACAAATAAGGTGTTCTTAACCACTCTTAACAACTGGAAACAAAAAAACAAACAGGGTATTCTCAACCACTCTTAACAACTTGAAACAAAAAACAAATAAGGTGTTCTTAACCACTCTTAAAGAAAACAACTACGTCTACCAACGACTAATAAAGCATCTAAACAACAAAAATATAAGCAAATTACTCTGGACCTATACTACTAAGAGGAAACAAGCATCCTTTTAAATGTAAGTCACCTTAAACCCTCGTTAGGGGACTTCTCCTTGAAGCCAGAATATGCCAATATTCTTTAACCCAAATGGGATAACTACAAAACATGAACCTAACACTCTACCTAACACAATACGGGATTGGAGAATCTTGATAACGTGCGACGGCCCGTGCATTACCTTTGGTCCCCTATACCAAACTGACCATGCTGGCCAGGGGGGAACATAGGAAAAGTACTCACCAATACATACCAGGCTACCCAAACTGGGTAGACGGGATCATCAATACAGTACTCACCCAACCTAACCCTAACCCTAACCCTAACCCTAACCCTAACCCCTAACCCTAACCCTAACCCTAACCCTAACCCTAACCCTAACCCTAACCCTAACCCCTAACCCCTAACCCCTAACCCTAACCCTAACCCTAACCCTAACCCTAACCCTAACCCTAACCCCTAACCCCTAACCCTAACCCTAACCCTAACCCTAACCCTAACCCTAACCCTAACCCCTAACCCCTAACCCTAACCCTAACCCTAACCCTAACCCTAACCCTAACCCTAACCCTAACCCCTAACCCCTAACCCTAACCCTAACCCTAACCCTAACCCTAACCCTAACCCTAACCCTAACCCCTAACCCCTAACCCCTAACCCCTAACCCCTAACCCTAACCCTAACCCTAACCCTAACCCTAACCCTAACCCTAACCCTAACCCTATTATCTAACCAAATCTCTCTCCCCTTTCTTTCCTCCTCTTAAAGGCATTGACATGGCGCAAGATAAGGTGTACAACAACTTCCAACTATTGTTTAGAGTCTATTCTCATAAATTAACAACTATACAAAATAACTTAGCTTACAATTTTTTTTTTTTCTCTTTTTTCATTCTTTTTCTCACTCTCTTCCCCTTCTCTCAGGAAACTGAGAGAGCTGGGACGGTAGAGAATAGCCCGAACAGGCAGGAGGAGAATGCAGTCCGAACAGACGGCTCTCCTTCCCTCTACCTCCCTTCTACATATACTTCTCCTCCACTTCCCTCTCCTCTCCAACCCTAATCCTAAAACCCTGACCCTAACCCTAACCCTAACTCTAGCTCTAAACCTAACCCTAACGTTAACCCTAAGACTTAACCCTAAACCTAACCCTTAGCCTAACCCTAAACCTAAGCCTAGCCCTGGTTCTAAACCTAACCCTAACCCTAACGTTAACCCTAAGACCTAGCCCTAAACCTAACCCCAAACCTAACCCTAAACCTAACCCCTATCCTAACCCTAAAACCAAATCCTAACCCTAACCATTGACGAATAGAGGTCGTACCCAAACTCAACAAAATCCAAGAACAAAAATATCCCACTGACAAATAGAGGTCGTACCCAAACTCTACAAAATCCAATTGAAAATGGAAGAAGTTTCCCAATGACAAACAGAGACGGAACTTACCTATACTCAACTAAATCTAAGCACATAGATATCCCACGGACAAATAGAGGTCGTACCCAAACTCATCAAAATCCAACCAACAAGAGTAGAAATATTTCCTAAAATAAACCAATTGACCGGGGGACACACACCAGGGTCTTGACGAAGCCCAGGTGGCCTGCCTCAAGGAGAGGGTGTATAGTTTGTTTAAAAGGCTGAAACACTCAATGATCCTGAGGTACACTACTGATGAATGTGTCCTAAATTTCTAAAAGTAATCATATAGAAATGCGGAGAAAGAACAAATAAGGTGTTCTTAACCACTCTTAACAACTTGAAACAAAAAACAAATAAGGTGTTCTTAACCACTCTTAAAGAAAACAACTACGTCTACCAACAACTAATAAAGCATCTAAACAACAAATATAAGACAAATTACTCTGGACCTATACTACTAAGAGGAAACAAGCATCCTTTTAAATGTAAGTCACCTTAAACCCTGGTTAGGGGACTTCTCCTTGAAGCCAGAATATGCCTATATTCTTTAACCCAAATGGGATAACTACAAAACATGAACCTGACACTCTACCTAACATAATACGGGATTGGAGAATCTTGATAACGTGCGACGGCCCGTGCATTACCTTTGGTCCCCTATACCAAACTGACCATGCTGGCCAGGGGGGAACATAGGAAAAGTACTCACCAATACATACCAGGCTACCCAAACTGGGTAGACGGGATCATCAATACAGTACTCACCCAACCTAATCTAGCCTGTGCCTCGGAAAGCAGATTCTCCTTATAACCCATTATATGTATTATCTAACCAAATCTCTCTCCCCTTTCTTTCCTCCTCTTAAAGGCATTGACATGGCGCAAGATAAGGTGTACAACAACTTCCAACTATTGTTTAGAGTCTATTCTCATAAATTAACAACTATACAAAATAACTTAGCTTACAATTTTTTTTTTTCTCTTTTTTCATTCTTTTTCTCACTCTCTTCCCCTTCTCTCAGGAAACTGAGAGAGCTGGGACGGTAGAGAATAGCCCGAACAGGCAGGAGGAGAATGCAGTCCGAACAGACGGCTCTCCTTCCCTCTACCTCCCTTCTACATATACTTCTCCTCCACTTCCCTCTCCTCTCCAACCCTAATCCTAAAACCCTGACCCTAACCCTAACCCTAACTCTAGCTCTAAACCTAACCCTAACGTTAACCCTAAGACTTAACCCTAAACCTAACCCTTAGCCTAACCCTAAACCTAAGCCTAGCCCTGGTTCTAAACCTAACCCTAACCCTAACGTTAACCCTAAGACCTAGCCCTAAACCTAACCCCAAACCTAACCCTAAACCTAACCCCTATCCTAACCCTAAAACCAAATCCTAACCCTAACCATTGACGAATAGAGGTCGTACCCAAACTCAACAAAATCCAAGAACAAAAATATCCCACTGACAAATAGAGGTCGTACCCAAACTCTACAAAATCCAATTGAAAATGGAAGAAGTTTCCCAATGACAAACAGAGACGGAACTTACCTATACTCAACTAAATCTAAGCACATAGATATCCCACGGACAAATAGAGGTCGTACCCAAACTCATCAAAATCCAACCAACAAGAGTAGAAATATTTCCTAAAATAAACCAATTGACCGGGGGACACACACCAGGGTCTTGACGAAGCCCAGGTGGCCTGCCTCAAGGAGAGGGTGTATAGTTTGTTTAAAAGGCTGAAACACTCAATGATCCTGAGGTACACTACTGATGAATGTGTCCTAAATTTCTAAAAGTAATCATATAGAAATGCGGAGAAAGAACAAATAAGGTGTTCTTAACCACTCTTAACAACTTGAAACAAAAAACAAATAAGGTGTTCTTAACCACTCTTAAAGAAAACAACTACGTCTACCAACAACTAATAAAGCATCTAAACAACAAATATAAGACAAATTACTCTGGACCTATACTACTAAGAGGAAACAAGCATCCTTTTAAATGTAAGTCACCTTAAACCCTGGTTAGGGGACTTCTCCTTGAAGCCAGAATATGCCTATATTCTTTAACCCAAATGGGATAACTACAAAACATGAACCTGACACTCTACCTAACATAATACGGGATTGGAGAATCTTGATAACGTGCGACGGCCCGTGCATTACCTTTGGTCCCCTATACCAAACTGACCATGCTGGCCAGGGGGGAACATAGGAAAAGTACTCACCAATACATACCAGGCTACCCAAACTGGGTAGACGGGATCATCAATACAGTACTCACCCAACCTAATCTAGCCTGTGCCTCGGAAAGCAGATTCTCCTTATAACCCATTATATGTATTATCTAACCAAATCTCTCTCCCCTTTCTTTCCTCCTCTTAAAGGCATTGACATGGCGCAAGATAAGGTGTACAACAACTTCCAACTATTGTTTAGAGTCTATTCTCATAAATTAACAACTATACAAAATAACTTAGCTTACAATTTTTTTTTTTCTCTTTTTTCATTCTTTTTCTCACTCTCTTCCCCTTCTCTCAGGAAACTGAGAGAGCTGGGACGGTAGAGAATAGCCCGAACAGGCAGGAGGAGAATGCAGTCCGAACAGACGGCTCTCCTTCCCTCTACCTCCCTTCTACATATACTTCTCCTCCACTTCCCTCTCCTCTCCAACCCTAATCCTAAAACCCTGACCCTAACCCTAACCCTAACTCTAGCTCTAAACCTAACCCTAACGTTAACCCTAAGACTTAACCCTAAACCTAACCCTTAGCCTAACCCTAAACCTAAGCCTAGCCCTGGTTCTAAACCTAACCCTAACCCTAACGTTAACCCTAAGACCTAGCCCTAAACCTAACCCCAAACCTAACCCTAAACCTAACCCCTATCCTAACCCTAAAACCAAATCCTAACCCTAACCATTGACGAATAGAGGTCGTACCCAAACTCAACAAAATCCAAGAACAAAAATATCCCACTGACAAATAGAGGTCGTACCCAAACTCTACAAAATCCAATTGAAAATGGAAGAAGTTTCCCAATGACAAACAGAGACGGAACTTACCTATACTCAACTAAATCTAAGCACATAGATATCCCACGGACAAATAGAGGTCGTACCCAAACTCATCAAAATCCAACCAACAAGAGTAGAAATATTTCCTAAAATAAACCAATTGACCGGGGGACACACACCAGGGTCTTGACGAAGCCCAGGTGGCCTGCCTCAAGGAGAGGGTGTATAGTTTGTTTAAAAGGCTGAAACACTCAATGATCCTGAGGTACACTACTGATGAATGTGTCCTAAATTTCTAAAAGTAATCATATAGAAATGCGGAGAAAGAACAAATAAGGTGTTCTTAACCACTCTTAACAACTTGAAACAAAAAACAAATAAGGTGTTCTTAACCACTCTTAAAGAAAACAACTACGTCTACCAACAACTAATAAAGCATCTAAACAACAAATATAAGACAAATTACTCTGGACCTATACTACTAAGAGGAAACAAGCATCCTTTTAAATGTAAGTCACCTTAAACCCTGGTTAGGGGACTTCTCCTTGAAGCCAGAATATGCCTATATTCTTTAACCCAAATGGGATAACTACAAAACATGAACCTGACACTCTACCTAACATAATACGGGATTGGAGAATCTTGATAACGTGCGACGGCCCGTGCATTACCTTTGGTCCCCTATACCAAACTGACCATGCTGGCCAGGGGGGAACATAGGAAAAGTACTCACCAATACATACCAGGCTACCCAAACTGGGTAGACGGGATCATCAATACAGTACTCACCCAACCTAAACCTAACCCTTAGCCTAACCCTAAACCTAACCCTTATCCTAACCCTAAAACCAAATCCTAACCCTAACCATTGACGAATAGAGGTCGTACCCAAACTCAACAAAATCCAAGAACAAAAATATCCCACTGACAAATAGAGGTCGTACCCAAACTCTACAAAATCCAATTGAAAATGGAAGAAGTTTCCCAATGACAAACTGAGACAGAACTTACCTATACTCAACAAAATCTAAGAACATAGATATCCCACTGACAAATAGAGGTCGTACCCAAACTCTACAAAATCCAATTGAAAATGGAAGAAGTTTCCCAATGACAAACAGAGACGGAACTTACCTATACTCAACTAAATCTAAGAACATAGATATCCCACGGACAAATAGAGGTCGTACCCAAACTCATCAAAATCCAACCAACAAGAGTAGAAATATTTCCTAAAATAAACCAATTGACCGGGGGACACACACCAGGGTCTTGACGAAGCCCAGGTGGCCTGCCTCAAGGAGAGGGTGTATAGTTTGTTTAAAAGGCTGAAACACTCAATGATCCTGAGGTACACTACTGATGAATGTGTCCTAAATTTCTAAAAGTAATCATATAGAAATGCGGAGAAAGAACAAATAAGGTGTTCTTAACCACTCTTAACAACAGGAAACAAAAAAACAAACAGGGTATTCTCAACCACTCTTAACAACTTGAAACAAAAAACAAATAAAGTGTCTTAACCACTCTTAACAACTGGAAACAAAAAAACAAACAGGGTATTCTCAACCACAAATATAAGACAAATTACTCTGGACCTATACTACTAAGAGGAAACAAGCATCCTTTTAAATGTAAGTCACCTTAAACCCTCGTTAGGGGACTTCTCCTTGAAGCCAGAATATGCCTATATTCTTTAACCCAAATGGGATAACTACAAAACATGAACCTGACACTCTACCTAACATAATACGGGATTGGAGAATCTTGATAACGTGCGACGGCCCGTGCATTACCTTTGGTCCCCTATACCAAACTGACCATGCTGGCCAGGGGGGAACATAGGAAAAGTACTCACCAATACATACCAGGCTACCCAAACTGGGTAGACGGGATCATCAATACAGTACTCACCCACCCTAACCCTAACCCTAACCCTAACCCTAACCCCTAACCCCTAACCCTAACCCTAACCCTAACCCTAACCCCTAACCCTAACCCTAACCCTAACCCTAACCCTAACCCTAACCCTAACCCTAACTTCCAACTATTGATTAGAGTCTATTCTCATAAATTAACAACTATACAAAATAACTGAGCTTACAATTTTTTTTTTTTTCTCTCTTTTTTCATTCTTTTTCTCACTCTCTTCCCCTTCTCTCAGGAAACTGAGAGAGCTGGGACGGTAGAGAATAGCCCGAACAGGCAGGAGGAGAATGCAG
>NC_137205.1:33798598-33883598 GCF_960531495.2 Zeus faber | reverse complement strand
CAGGGGGGAACATAGGAAAAGTACTCACCAATACATACCAGGCTACCCAAACTGGGTAGACGGGATCAGCAATACAGTACTCACCCAACCCTAACCCTAACCCTAACCCTAACCCTAACCCCTAACCCTAACCCCTAACCCCTAACCCCTAACCCTAACCCTAACCCCAACCCCAACCCCAACCCCTAACCCCTAACCCCTAACCCTAACCCTAACCCTAACCCTAACCTAACCCTAACCCCTAACCCCTAACCCTAACCCCTAACCCTAACCCTAACCCTAACCCTAACCCTAACCCCTAACCCCTAACCCCTAACCCTAACCCTAACCCTAACCCTAACCCCTAACCCTAACCCCTAACCCCTAACCCTAAACCCTAACCCTAACCCTAACCCTAACCCTAAACCCTAACCCCTAACCCCTAACCCTAACCCTAACCCTAACCCTAACCCTAACCCTAACCCTAACCCCTAACCCTAACCCTAACCCTAACCCTAACCCTAACCCTAACCCTAACCCCTAACCCTAACCCTAACCCTAACCCTAACCCCTAACCCTAACCCCTAACCCTAACCCTAACCCTAACCCCTAACCCCTAACCCTAACCCTAACCCTAACCCGTAACCCTAACCCGTAACCCTAACCCGTAACCCTAACCCCTAACCCTAACCCCTAACCCTAACCCTAACCCTAACCCTAACCCCTAACCCCTAACCCTAACCCTAACCCTAACCCTAACCCTAACCCCTAACCCCTAACCCCTAACCCCTAACCCTAACCCTAACCCTAAGAGCAGAAATATCCCAAGGACAAACAAAGGTAGAACTTACCCAAACTCAACAAAATCCAACTAACAAGAGCAGAAATATCCCAAGAACCAATTGGCTGAGGGACACACACCAGGGAATTTATCAACCCACGGTGGCCTGCCTCAAGGGGAGGGTGTATAGTGGTTTAAAAGGCTGCAACACTCAATGATCCTGAGGTACACTACTGATGAATGTGTCCTAAATTATTAAATAAACCAACATGATATTCAGACTGAGGAACTTAAGGCACACAACACAGGATTAAAAGTTTAACATAAGATGGGAGTCAAAAAACTCAACCAAACAAACAAAAAGCCACGCTTCCTGAAGTACGAACAAACAACTAAGGTGCCAGGAGATGACATGGGTTACGGGAAGTGACAGGAAGTGACAGGAAATGACAGCAGTTGACAGGAGGTGCGGGTGTGACAAAGCCGACAGGGGTGACAGGGGGTGACAGGAAGTGGCAGCAGGTGACAGGAAGTGGCAGCAGGTGTCAGGAAGTGACAGGAAGTGACAGGAGGTGACAGGAATTTACAGGAAGTTACAGGAGGTGAGAGGGGTGCCAGGAGGTCCCAGGAGGTGACATGGGGTGACAGGGATGACAGGAAGTGACAGGAAGTGACAGGAAATGACAGGAGTTGACAGGAGGTGTGGGGGTGACAGGAAGTGGCAGGAAGTGACAGGGGGAGACAGGAAGTGACAGGAGGTGACAGGAAATGACAGGCGGTGACAGGAAGTGGCAGCAGGTGACAGGAAGTGACAGGAGGTGACAGGAAGTGGCAGGAGGTGACAGGTGGTGTGTGGGTGACAGGAAGTGGCAGGAAGTGACAGGGGGAGACAGGAAGTGACAGGAGGTGACAGGAAATGACAGGAGGTGACAGGAAGTGGCAGAAGGTGACAGGAAGTGACAGGAGGTGACAGGAAGTGGCAGGAAGTGACAGGAGGTGACAGGAATTTACAGGAAGTTACAGGAGGTGAGAGGGGTGCCAGGAGGTCCCAGGAGGTGACATGGGGTGACAGGGATGACAGGAAGTGACAGGAAGTGACAGGAAATGACAGGAGTTGACAGGAGGTGTGGGGGTGACAGGAAGTGGCAGGAAGTGACAGGGGGAGACAGGAAGTGACAGGAGGTGACAGGAAATGACAGGCGGTGACAGGAAGTGGCAGCAGGTGACAGGAAGTGACAGGAAGTGGCAGGAGGTGACAGGTGGTGTGGGGGTGACAGGAAGTGGCAGGAAGTGACAGGGGGAGACACGAAGTGACAGGAGGTGACAGGAAATGACAGGAGGTGACAGGAAATGACAGGAGGTGACAGGAAGTGGCAGCTGGTGACAGGAAGTGGCAGGAGGTGACAGGAAGTGACAGGAATTTACAGGAAGTTACAGGAGGTGAGAGGGGGTGACAGGAGGTGCCAGGAGGTGACATGGGGTGACAGGAAATGACAGGAGTTGACAGGAGGTGCTGGGGTGACAGGAAGTGGGGATGGTAGATCAGGAGGTAGAGCTGGTGGTCTAGTGATCTAAAGGTTGCTGGTTCGATCCCAGGCTCCTCCTGCTAGCATGCTGTAGTGTCCTTGAGCAAGACACTTAAGTGACAGAAAGTGACAAAGCCGACTGGGGTGCAGGGGGTGACAGGGAGTGACAGGAAGTGACAAAGGTGACGGCAAGTGACAGGAGGTGACAGGAGGTGACAGGAAGTGACCAGTGACAGGAAGTGACAGCTGAAAACTTAAAGTCAGCTATAAATAATCTTCAAATCGGATCTGAAATCTGCTCGTATTGATTACACACAACATTCTTACATCGTGTGTGTGTGTGTGTGTGTGTGTGTGTGCCTGTGTGTGTCACTATATCTGACCTCTCCAGTTTCAGAACATCCACAGCTGTAGGAGTAGAAACATTCTCTCTCTCTCTGTCGTTTCTGCTGTTGTGACATGACTTACTGAAAATAAAGGAACCTTCAAAGGCTCTCGCTCTCTCTCACTCTCAATAACATCATTTTGACTTTAACTGGAATACACATTACTGCATCAAAAGGTGGGTCTGTCTATCCGTCCTTTGGTTAACTGTCTGTCTGAATGTCTGTCTGCTCTATGTCTGTCCGTTCTTTGGTTAACTGTCTGTCTGGTTACCTGTCTGTTCAACTGTCTATCTGGTTAACTGTCTGTGTGGTTAACTGTCTGACTGGTTAACTGTCTGACTGGTTAACGCTCTGATGAGTTAACTGTCTGACTTGATAGCTGTCCGTCTGCTGATGTTTAATTTAAATGGAGAACTCAACAGGAGTCAAAAACACTGATTAGAAGATCAGTATATATTAGGTGCTGGTAAAACATCTTAAGAACATGCACAAGGGGTCTGTTGAGAGAGAGAGAGAGAGAAAGCGAGCTCTGGGGGCCGGCTGATTAGTCTCTGTGGTGACCTCTGGCAGACGTTCTAAATGGTGTAAAAGCTGAACATTGCTTTGTCACACAAGTTTGACATTTCAACAAAGATACTATGAGACTAAATAACATGAAGCTATATCAGGCGTGGGCAACTTTTTGCTTCGAGGACGCTATTTAGTTTTTAAAACTGACCGACGAGCCAGACATTTATAGATGAGGCGAAAAATGAGCGAGCATAAAGTGTAAAATATATGTAAAATCTATTCCCCTCTTATCCAATTTTTTAATTAATAAACTCATTTTTAAATAAAAATTACAACAACTCACCATTCATGGATTTAATGAGAACAATGTTGCTGGTCTCCCTTTCTTGCCAGCGCATCAAAATCTGGTGCCATTTTCGTTGTGGAAACTTGAAGGACGGCTCTCAGGTGTTCATCAGTAAGTGGGGCTCTGTGGCATGTTTTGTTTATGTTCATCACACTGAACGTCTGTTCACACACATAGGTAGAACCAAATAACAGCAGTATCCTCTGTTCATACTCTATGGTAGAACCAAATAACAGCAGTATCCTCTGTTCATACTCTATGGTAGAGCCAAATAACAGCAGCATCCTCAGTTCGTACTCTATGGTAGAGCCAAATAACACCAGCATCTTCTGTGCAAACTGTCAGATGTTTGAAAACATTGTCTCATTCAGCGAAGCATTAAAAGTATCCAGTTTGAGGGAGTGGAACTTCTCCTTTAGGACAGACAGACTGGAGATCAGCTCCAACTGTAATTCCTGTGATGCTGTCTCATAATCAAATGACAAGGGACATGACATCAGCTGAAGTAACTTCTCAAACTTTTCAAAATCAGAGAATCGATGGCAGAATTCTCCATGCAGGTCGTCCAGCGATTTAATGTATTTGCTCGTATGTCGGGGGACTTCTTTCAGAGGTACTAGCTGTGGAAATGCACAAATGATTTGTTTGTCATTTGTTTAGAGAAGAAAGTCAATTTTACCTTCAAGGCTTTCACGTTTGAATACATGTCGTATACAAACTGATACAAACTTTCCCTTGTAGCTTCAATTCCAGCTCATTCATGAGTGCCAATATGTCCACAGTGAACACCATGTGACAAAGCCAGTGTGCGTCTTTGAGCTCGGGAAAATCATCGTAATTCAGCAAAAAAATATTTTGCAATCCAATCTTTGTTGAAAACCCGACACTTTCTATCAATTCTGCGCTTTTTTGTCCGCTCATTTTGTTATGGGTGGGGTGTCCCGGAGTACTGGGTGTTCCAGGGTGCTGGGGTGTTCCAGGGTCCTTGGATATTGCAGAGCACTGGACTGTTCCGGTGTTCCAGAGTACTGGATTGTTCCAGATTACTGGGGTGTTCCAGGGTCCTGCAGTGTTCCAGAGTACTGGAGTGTCCAAGGGTACTGGGGTGTCCCACGGTACTGGGGTGTCCCGGAGTACTGGGTGTTCCAGGGTGCTGGGGTGTTCCAGGGTGCTGGGGCGTTCCAGAGTACTGCGGTTTCTTTTTATCTGACTGTCTGTCTGTTAACCTACTGTTTACTACTTGTCTGTTCAACTGTCTTACACAGATCAGATAAGTTTGGTCTATTTTGTTGGCTCTACTTCCTGTTTGGTTGGCTCAACTTATTGTTTAGTTCGCTCTACTTCCTGTTTGGTTGGATCTATTTCCTGTCTGCTTTGCTGTGTTTTCTTCCTGTGTGTGTGCTGTGCGTGTTTTTCTGTACATATTACTGTGTGTTTCTGTGTGTTACTGTGTGTTACTGTATGTGTTTCTGTGTTACTGTGTGTGTTTCTTTGTGTGTAACTGTGTGTGTGTTTCTGTGTGTTGTTGTGTGTGTTACTGTGTATGTGTTTCTGTGTGTGTTACTCTTTGTTACTGTGTGTGTTTCTGTGTGTTGCTATCTGTGTGTGTTTCTGTTTGTGTTGCTGTGTGTGTGTTCTGTGTGTTACTGTCCGTATGTTTCTGTGTGTGTGTGTGTGTGTGTGTGTGTGTTTCTGTGGGTCTTACTGTGTGTTTTTCTGTGTGTGTTTCTCCTGCACCCCCTGCTGGTGACGTCAGGATGGCCTTGCCCCCCGGTGCTCTGGAGCCATTTAGGCCTTTCAGCCGCTCCTCCCTGGAGGAGTCGCAGTGGCACTATGAGGAGGCACACGAGGAGCGACGGAGGAGAAAAGAGAAGAAAAAAGAGGTAAGCATGCTACCAGCTAACCTGCTACCAGCTAGCTGACATTACATTGATCTTTATGATTGATCGGTGATCAGGTCGCAGAGGAGGATCTTCCTCATCCAACCATGGAGCTGGAGGCCGGTAAGCTCCTCCCCTCTATATATGGAGCCCCACCCCCTGAGCTTGTCAACACCCCACTGGAGGAGCTGGACCCCTTCTACCAATCACACAAGGTCTGATCCATCTCATCAATCTGATCAATTTACACCTTAAAAACATCTTTACCAGGATCTGACAGGGATTATCTTCTCTCCACCTTTCTACCTGTCTACCTGTCTGTCCATCTCTCTACCTGTCTCTCTGCAGACCTTTATTGTGCTCAGTAAGGGAAACACCCTCTTCAGGTTCAACGCTGATGCTGCGTGTTTCCTGTTCAGTCCATTCAGTGCCATGAGGAGAGCGGCGATAAGGCTGCTAATCCACCCATATCCTCAGATTATGTCAGACTAAAAAAACAAACCCCAAAAAAAAACAATAATAATCATTAATACATGTTCAAAGTTCAAAGTGCACTTTATTGTCAATCTTACCATGCAACACGTAATTACAAAGAGGATCAAAATTGTGTTTCCCCATACTCCAAATGTGCAAGTAATATTTGTAACACACAACATATGACATGAAAGTGCAAAAAGACAACAATAATAGACACAAAAACACAACAAGACTAGGGATAGTCCTAATATACTCAAGAAGTCAAATTAGGTATGTTATTAAGGTAATAAGGTGCAGTACAAAGCTAGCAGCAAGAGGAAACATATGTATACCAAGGGGATACATATGTATTGTAAAAATGTAAATATTGTGCAGTGAGTTGGTCTTTGTGGGTGTCGTGTCCATGTCGTGTTTGGTGAGTTTAGTAGTCTGATGGCCTTTGGAAAAAAGCTGTCCCTGAATCTGGTGGTATTGCACCGCATGCTGCGGTATCGCTTGCCAAAAGGTAGGAGGGTGAACAGTTTGTGTGCTGGGTGGGTGTGGTCCTTGATGATATTAGTGGCTCTCTTGCGGCAGCGAGATGGGTACAGGTCCTGGATGGATGGTTGTGCTGTTTTGGTGATCTTCTCTGCTGTCCTGACCACTCTTTGTAGGGCTTTCTGGTCAGCAACAGAGCAGCTGCCATACCAGACTGAGAGGCTGCTGGTGAGAATGCTCTCAATAGCACCCCTGTAGAAGGTGGTGAGGGCAGAAGGGGGAGGTCAGCTCTTCTCATCCGGCGAAGGAAGTAGATGCGTTGCTGTGCCTTCTTTACTAGGGAGGTGGTGTTGATTGACCATGTCAGGTCGTCTGTGATGTGCACCCCCAGGAACTTGGTGCTCTTCACAGACTCCACTGCACTGCCATTGTTGGTGAAAGGGATGTGTGGTGTGTTTTTCTTTCTGAAGTCCACAGTTATTTATTTTGTCTTGTTTGCATTGAGATGTAGATTATTGTTGTCACACCAGTTGATGAGTTGATGTACCTCGTCTCTGTAGACTGAGTCGTTGTCGTCACTGATGAGGCCCACAACTGTTGTGTCATCTGCAAAATTAATGAAGTGGTTCGAGTTGTATCTCGCACAACAGTCATGTGTCACCAGTGTGAACAGAGGGGACAACACACATCCTTGGGGGACACCAGTGTTCACAGTGATGGTCTCTGAGGAGTTTCTGCCAACTCTTACTGTCTGTGGTCTATCAGTAAGGAAGTCCAGTAGCCAGTTGCAGAGTGGGGTGCTGATGCCTATTTCACTGAGTTTATTTACCAGGTGTTGGGGGATGACGGCATAGGTGGAGTGCTGTTGCTATGACATCATCAGTGGTGCGATTGGGACAGTATGCAAACTGGATCAAGTGTAGTGGGGAGACTGGATGTTATGTGGGCATTGACCAATCTTTCAAGGCACTTCATCATGATGGGCGTGAGTGCTATGGATCGGTAGTCATTCAGTGTTGAGGCTGGGGATTTCTTCGGTAGCGGTATGATGGTGGTGGCTTTGAAGCATGCTGGTATGATGGCTTGGCTCAGAGAGGTGTTGTAGATATCCGTGAGAACATCTGTAAGTTGGTCAGCACAGTCTCTCAGCACACGCCCCAGTATGTTGTCAGGACCTGCAGCTTTTCTGGGGTTCACCTTGAGTAGGGTCTTCCACACATCAGCAGGGTCCAGGTGAAGTGTAACACTGTCCGGGCAGGTCCGGGCTTTTGTTGGTGTGGTGGTGTTGTTTTCCTCAAACCGGCTAAAGAATGTGTTAAGTGTGTTGAGGAAGTCTGTGTTGTCCTCACACGGTGGGGGTGTTGGCCTGTAACCGGTGACTGACTGGATGCCTTGCCACACGCGACTGGGGTCTTTTGTGTCTGTGAAGTGTGATTGGGTTTTCTGTCCATAGGCACGCTTGGCTGTTTTCACGCCCCGGTTCAAGTTGGCCCTAGCAGCTTTAAGGGCGTCCTTGTTCCCGGACTTGAAAGCAGCGTTCCGTGCTCGCAGGAGTGCACGTACCTCCCTGGTGAACCAGGGTTTGTCATTGGCTCTTGTTGTGATGTTTTTGATGACGGTCACATCGTCCTTGCATTTGTGTATATAGCCTGTTACAGACTCTGCCTGTATATTCCGTTAGGTTGACACGATGGTTGGTAGTGGCAGCCTCCCTAAAACCAAACTATGCATTCAAAACAGTCTTGGAGAGCTGAGGTTGCTCCTTCTGGCCATGCTCTGATCTGCTTCACAGACGGCTTACTCCTGGTCAGAAGTGGTTTGTAAGATGGCATTAGCATAACAGATAGATGGTCCGAGTTCCCCAGGTGGGGGTGGGGAACAGCTCTGAATGCCTGTTTAATGTTGATGTATACCTGGTCAAGAATGTTCTCTCCCCTGGTCGCAAAGTTCACATGTTTGTGGTAATGTGGAAGTACTGTCTTCAATTTGGCCTGATTGAAATCACCAGTGATTATATAGACAGAGTCTGGATTAGAGTTCTGCATTGAGCTCACAGATTGATACAGTGAACATTTACATTTAGTCATTTAGCAGACGCTTTTATCCAAAGCGACTTACAATTGTTCAAACACCGACGGACGCAGCCATCAGGAGCAATTAGGGGTTAATTGTCTTGCTCAAGGACACTACAGCATGCTAGCAGGAGGAGCCTGGGATCGAACCAGCAACCTTTAGATTACTAGACCACCAGCTCTACCGCCTGAGCCACCATCCCGCCACCATCCTGAAGACAGTGCGTCCTTAGTTATAGCACTAGGTGGAATGTAAACAGCTGTGATGTAGATAGCTGTGAAATATCTGGGCATGTAGAATGGTCGGCATTTACTGTTATAAATTCTATATCCGGAGAACATTGACTTAAGACAATTTCAGCGTGAGTGCACCAGTTGTAATTGATGAAAATACATACACCACCTCCCCAAGATTTTCCGCTGAGAGCATGGCTCCTGTCCGCCCGGAACGTTGTTAGTCCATCCACTTGAATGGCGTTGTCCCGAACGTTCTGTTTAAGCGACGTCTCAGTGAGGATGATGGCGCTGCAGTCTCTCACCTTACTTTGCGTGGTAAGAACCAATCTGAGGTAGTCCATTTTGTTTTCCAGTGAGCGGACGTTGGATAGCAGGATAGAGGGAAGTGCAGGTCTGTAAGGGTTGGCTTCTAGCCTGACGCTGATGCCCGCTCGAGTTCCGCGCTTGCTGGGCCTAGCACACCGCTTACGATGCTTGCTGGGTCTCACAGACCGCTTGTGCCGCCTCCGGTGTCGGCCAGTGGTGGGAAGGGAGTCCGCTACCTTGCTGACCCCTGGGTCTTCCCACTGTAGAATGCCTTGCTCCTCAAGTTCTTCGGGTTCCAAAGCCAGCGTAACTCCAGAAAGATGTTTTGAAATGTTGGAGTTTCGTAGTCCGAGTAATGAGCTTCTGTTGTAGACTATTTTCTTACACGACTGTGACGGTACAGACAAAACATTTAACATAAAACGCACATCACTATCGGGAGCTGGAGTGGCCGCTGCCGACAGGGCGCCGCCATCTTGCGCATGCGTCTCTTCGCGCATGAAGATTGGCTGCATACCAGTTGCTTGTTCATCTACAATACACAGTCCCACATTCTTGGTTTTATGTACATGTTACATATTTTGTGGATTTTTTGGATTTACGTTGTGGAGTTACTTCCATAGTACTTTTAATTTTTTTTTTAATTTTGTGAGTGACCTTGAGGACTGGACTTTTGGAAAATGGCTTCTTTAGGGTCTTAGATTTTTGGCTATTTTTCAGCATCTCAAACAATATCAAATACAAACATTGTTATTACTTTGCATAACAATAACAATAAATACATTTCATTTTATAGATATAATAAAATCATCTTAGCAGTAATTACTACTACTTTGTATACCGTTAATAATCTACAATTGGAAAGTTCAGTTGAATAGATGACTGGTCTATATTGTAATGCAATATGCAGTAGGTTTACGTATTTACGGAGGTTTACATATTTACGGAGGTGTACGATGGTAGTTGAACTTACATAATTTTAGTGGTGACTTTTTTCCTTGAATTACATTTAAATTACATTTTCAATAAGTTACGTTTCCATGAAATACGAAAAACGTTGTTGTAATTACCATTGCATGGCTTCCATTTTTCCGACGCCTTGCTGGATCTTGAATACATCACTCAGTCCCACATTTCAGTGGATTCAACTCAATGTGCTCACGAGTTTTTGTATTTTTTGTATTTTTCATGAATCCGGCAAAGTAGATAAAAGAGAGATAAAATATCAGTCGAACAGATCCACAGACATCTACCAGGTAAAAATATATGTAAGCACACATACACGCCTATTTTGTAATCTCTAACCACTACAGAGTGACCACTTAAATCTGCTTAGTTTAGGTGTAGGAAGCTGCATGTTATTTTTTTACTTTAAACCAAACCTTGTCATTGTTATAACTAACCTATGTATGTAAGTACATGAGCAGTCTCAGTGATGATAGGTGACGTTTGGTCTCATGTGAGTCATTTATGAGGTATTTATGTAGATTTACCTATTTACACAGGTTTACGTATTTTCGCAGGTTTACATATTTACGGCGATTTGCGGGCTTTGAGCGGTCCTGCGGGCTATACCCCTAATAATAAATGTAGCTGCAGGCAGCGATACACAGGTCCAGGTTAGTCATGTTTGGTACGTATTACAGGCTTCGTGGGTTCCGGGATTCCCAAATCTGCGCTCTGTGATTATATGGGACGTCACCTACCATTGATTCTTTCTTAAATCGTTCTCCTTTTGCGGGGATGGGGGTGGCACCAGGCTTGGGTTGGTAGGAGTGTGAGTTCCAGTTCAAGTTGGCGTTTGAGGAAGACCTGCTGCGTCAGCTCTGGGGGGTGTCGGAGAATTCTCATTGCGTGGTCAGTGAGGTAAACTTGTTTTGCTATCGGGACCAAAACTCAAAGCTATAAAGATATTTATTCTGCAGAATAAAGACAAAGATACATATGCACTTTTAACACAGTGGATGCTATCCATTCTAGTTTTACATTTGAAGAAGCCAGTTTTTATGCAGAGAAAAGTTTGGACCTATCCTGAGACTAGCCATGTGATTTCACAGTTACCTTCAGTAACAGCTGAAAACATGTTTAACAAAGAAATACATCAAACACTATCGGTGCCAGGAAAGCATACATTGATGGTCCTTTTATGAGCTAGAAAAATACAGATAACTACTCAAACAGATGTGCCAGTGGTGTGCAGGAATGTGAGATCTCCTGATATAAAAGTAATGTAGTATGTAGTGGTAATGTAGTGGATGTAACGTAGTATCATTCATGAGCATTTTTCTACCACACAGCCTACTTTTGTTCCCAGTGGACATGTTTATTTTTTTAAATATTTTTGTAGGTCCTGTGTATCGGCGACACAAGCAGATCAATAAATCATTCGGATTAATGTGCTGCCATTAACAAACTCAAAATCAGCTTAAAATACATTTCTGTTATGCAGCGGGGCTCCACATAGCTTTAACAATAAATTCAGCTACTAGAGAGGGTAAGAAAAACTGTGAATCACATACCAAAACATTTTAAGGTTTAATGTTAAATTCAATATTATTAAATATTTGTTAAAATAATTTTTACTTATACCCTTCATGGTACAATTACAAAAATACTCCAAACAATAAACCTGAGATCTCAGCAATCGTCAAGCTAACAGCAGACTGACTGGCCTTGATCAATAACATTTGATCAACTATCCATTATCTCATGGTCAATTTGTGTTACCTAACCTTTAATAAATCACACCAATGATGTGTTTTGCTTTGAACTGCAAGTCTTACCTTTTGGCCAGGGAGTACTTATAGTTCAACTATAAGTCACATCATTCTGCCGTCTGTTTTAGAGAAATTGATTATTTGGCATTTCCCATCAAGTGAACACCTTTTTAAAGATATTTTATTTGGCATTTTCATGCTTTATATGACAGTGTTAGTGGGGGAAGAAAGGGGACAGAGAGAGGATGATATGCAGTAAATGGCCATGTGCTGGAATTGAACCCAGGCTGCTGTGATAAGGACTGAGCTGTGTATATGGTGTGAGCTACCGGGGCGCCCCCAAGTTAACACCTTTACTTAAAAACAACAACATGACAATAATATAGCCTGCGTTCAACTTGAGACCAGTTAAAAACCTAGAAGGGCTAATATTAACATTGCAAACACCATTACTTTGTCCTAAATGCTGTGCCTAATTGTGATTGTTTAACAGTTCTTTGAGAGTTCATTCACTAATTAATTTAACCATTGTCTACAATTTGGAAATATAATTTATTTGAATTTGCCAAAGCTCTTAGTACAATGTAGTGATCATGGAGAACATTAAATACTTTGTTGTATCAGGATAGGTAGAATGAGAAAACAACAGCTTAAAACACATACAGAAGTAGACCCCCTGGCGATCACTCAGGTGTCATTTCCAGTGGGACCTGAGGCCTGTTCAAAAGTCAAAATGCAGTCTGGTGCGATAGAGCCTAGTCAGTGTAAGCAATGAATACTAGACTTCATTTCCCGCAATGATAGTCAGTTCTCAAACAGTGACGCAGAGAATGACAACAATGCTGAATCTGATACCAGCGTTATCCCGGACATTTCCGTGGCAGATTTGCCACCACATGCCAACCAAGTGGCGTTTTCAGGGCCCTCCAGCATAGAGACAGACGACAGGGGGGTTGTTAACATCAGTTTATTGTAGAGAGAAGGCTAGGTGGAATTAGCCAGGAGCAGATAAAACATGTGATGACACAGGCTCCTATCCTGAGTGTGTGTGTGGATGGGGTTTTTAAACCTGCCCGCTCGTTAGCCTAACCAACGAACGTTAGGTGTGGCTGCTCTAGCCATCCCATCCATCACAATTTCAAACAGCGTGTCCAGCGTGTCCAACGAACGTTAGGTGTGGCTGCTCTAGCCATCCCATCCATCACAATTTCAAACAGCGTGTCCTGTTCAAATGCTTAAAACTGTGGAAATAAAACACTGAATAGATGGATTGGTTAATATCTATCAATATACAATTTCAACATTAATGAATTCACTGGGTATTTTCAAATTAAAACTTTAAATTTGGCATGCCCAAATAAAAAGCCATTAAAATTGCCAATGTTTTTCACATTTATTTTAGTGTTAATTTTTAGTAAGTGAACACACACATATTCCATTACCTTTCTAGTGCACAAACAAAACAATTATCCCTCTTTGCTAACCAATTTGCTAAGTTTTATACTGTATACAATAGTTAATTTATTCAATGTTAAATTCAGATTACTTTAAGTGAAAAGAAAAAAAAAAACTGTTTGACCATACTTGAGCAATTACCAGCTTTACTAAAAAAAGTAACTAGTAAGGATTAATCATGAATCTGGCAAAGTAATTGGGATAAAGAGATAAATTATCAATGGGACGGATCCATAAACATCTACTAGGTAAGAAGGTACATACATTTACGCGTACACATATAGTTTGTAATCTCTAAATACTACAGTCAGGGAGTCCACAGCGCATACTGGACGCAATTTATTACATCCTGAATCAGAACCTGCACATTTATAATAAATAGTATGATGATGTCATTAAGCTTCTAACTGTGAATCTCGTCTCGTTCATTTTGTTCACGAATAGTGGCGTGTTAGTCAAGCACGACCACTTGAATACTTGTAGTCAAATTTGGTCGGTTTTTCACAAATTTCTGCTCTGTATGTGAGTCGATTTGGATGAAACTTAAACCATGACATGTTTTTGACATATCAGTTTAAACGTCACCTCAACTGTGTTCGTAGGTTCTGTAATTTTTGTGTTGCAGATACTTTTAGCCGGATTGGACATATTTTGGCGTTGAATGCATTAGGCTGTGTCTGTGATATTAAGGGCTGGACCACTAAATATAGCTGCAAGCAGCAATACATGGTTTCAGTTTCAGTTCTGTGAAACTCAGCACGAGTTACACTTTTCTAAGTTAACTTTAAATGCTGCATCATTTTTTTTTCTCTCGTTGTTTTATAACTTTCTTTCAGGGTTTTCTGAGATTTGTTTGGACTTTTCTTTAACAGGGGTGTGACTTACTTCATTTCACGATGGAAAACCTGTCGTGATCGTGTCGTTTTTTGGGGGTTTTTTTTTACGTAGATTTAATCTTTTGGAAATGAATTGTGTATAAATAAAAAATGCACTTTATATGAAAAATCTAAATTTTCATGGGTTTTTTCCAATCACCTTGGATTTATGTCTGGACCAATCAATGTGCACTCACGTCACTGAATGTGTCGTTAAGTTTAATTGTTTCTCAGGAATGGTGTGTTAACAATTATGATTGTTCCTGGATTATGCTATGCGGAAACAAAAGAAAAGGTTGGTTCCTCCAAAGGTTCTTAGAACTTCCTTTTGTGCAAAAATGCCTTCTGTGACCGATTATTATTTTGGGGTTTTGTAAAATGCAGCATGTCTTACAGTTTTCCGGGTTTCCCTTAAAAGCAGCGCTGGCTTGAGTTGTCTGTCAACATGGGTTGTCTGTGAATGCTACGCAGTCCACAGGGTGCAAGTGGCTGGATGTGAAATACTTCCGTGAGATGAAGCTTGGACTTGTATAACTTCAGATAATGATATTACAAAGTACCCCACTCCTCAAACTAATCAAATTGTGCCAACCTTCTTCTACTTCTGTTTTTCACAAATTTCTGCTCCAAATCTAGATCAATATCGATCATACTTGGGCAACAAGATGTCTGAACAAACAAGACTTCAACCATGTCTGTGCGTACTGTGGTTGGCGTGTTCCAGACACTTTTATGCCGAAAAACAGTCAGACAATGAAGAAGAATAATAAGAAGGCTGGTATTTAGTAGGCTGGTATTGAGTAGGCTGGTAGTTGGTAGGCTGGTAGTTAGTAGTTAGTTTTCTGGTAGTTCGTTTTCTGGTAGTTAGTAGGCTTGTAGTTAGTGGTTATATGCTGGTAGTTAGTAGGCTGGTGGTTAGTAGGCTGGAAGTTAATCGGCTGATAGTAGTTAGTATGCTGGTAGCTAGTAGGCTGGTATTTTGTAGGCTGGTAGTTAGAAGGCTGGTATTTAGTAGACTGGTAGCTAGTAAACTGTTAGTTAGTGGTGAGTACGTTGGTAGTTAGTAGTCTGGAAGTTAGTAGTTAGTATGCTGGTAGTTTGTAGGCTGGTGGACTACAAATATAAGCTCAATAGGACTTGGTATGCTGGTGGTTAGTAGGCTGGTAGTTAGTAGGCTGGAAGTTATCGGTTAGAAGGCTGGAAGAAAATAGGCGGATAGTTAGTAGTTAGTAGGCTGGTAGTTAGTCGGCTGGTAGTTAAGAGAGTGATGGTAGTTAGTATGCTTGTGGTAAATTGGCTCTTAGTTAATGGTTAATAGGCTGGAAGTAAATACGCTGATAGTTAGTAGTTGGTAGACTGGTAGTTAGTAGGCTGGTAGTTAATACGCTGACACCAGTTAGTATGCTGGTAGTTAATTAGCTGTTAGTTAGTAGGTTTGTAGTTAATTGGCTGATATCAGTTAGTTTGCTGGTAGTTAGTAGGCTGGTAGTTAGTAGGCTGGTATTTAGTAGGCTGGTAGTTAGTGGTTAGTATGCTGGTAGTTACTTGTCTGGTAGTTAGTAGTTAGTATGCTTTTAGTTAGTAGTCTGGTAGTTAATAGGCTGATATTAGTTAGTTTGCTGATAGTTAGTAGGCTGGTAGTTAGTAGGATGGTATTTAGTAGGCTGGAAGTTAGTGGTTAGTAGGCTGGAAGTGAATAGGCTGATAGTTAGAAGTAAGTAGGCTGGTAGTTAATAGGCTGATAGTAGTTAGTAGGCTGGCATTCAGTGGTAAGTAGGCTGGAAGTTAATAGGCTGATAGTTAGTAGGCTGGTAGTTAGTGGTAAGTAGGCCGGAAGTTAATAGGCTGATAGTTAGTAGGCTGGTAGTTAATAGGCTGATAGTAGTTAGTAGGCTGGTAGTTAATAGGCTGATATTAGTTAGTTTGCTGGTATTTAGTCGGCTGGTAGTGAATATGCTGATGGTAGTTAGTATGTTGATAGTTAGTAGGCTGGTATTTAGTGGTAAGTAGGCTCAAAGTTAATAGGAAGAAAGAAACAGTCTTTATTCGTCATGCAACACACCACACTACACTACAACACATGCTTGCACACACACATGCTTTGATGGTGGCCGGTGAAATGGATCCTCTGCTTTTGACCCATCCTGGCTTGTCCTTCCTCTGGGGGCACAGCCAGGAGCAGTGGGCAGCGTACGTGGACGCGCCCGGGGACCAGTGTCCATCGCTGGTCAGACGATGATGGGTGCATGTCCTTACTGACGTGAGGTGTAGGAAACCCCATGTTAGCACGGGGAGAACATGCAAACTCCACACAACAAGGCTCCTATTAGGGAGATAACCCGTCAGAGCACGGTGCCAACAGCGCCCCAGGCGGGAATCGAACCCAGGACCTTCTTGCTGTGAGGCAGCAGTGCAATGCACTAGGTTGATAGTTAGTAGGCTGGTAGTTAATTGGCTGATAGTAGTTATTGTGCTGGTAGTTAGTAGGCTGGTAGTTAATAGGCTGATACCAGTTAGTATGCTGGTAGTTAATTGGCTGGTAGTAAGTAAGCTGGTTGTTAGTGATTACTAGGCTGGAAGTTAGTAATCTGGTATTGATCCTGTTTCCATGACAACACCACCTTCTTCAGCCTCTTCATCATGGTGACGATTCTGACAAACTGCGTCTTTATGACCCTGAGTGACCCTCCAGCCTGGAGCAAGACAGTGGAGTAGGTCTGCCTGTCTCTCTGTCTGTGTCTGTCTGTCTGTCTGTCTGTCTGTCTGTCTGGCTGGCTGTCTAACCACCTGTCTGTCATCTTCCTGCTTGTGTGTGTGTCTTTCTGACTCTGTCTGTTTGTATGACAGTCTTTCTCTTTCCCTGTCTGTCTCTCTAACTTCCTGTCGATTTCTCTGCTTATCTCACTCTACCTGTTGGTCACTCTAACTAACTGTCTGCCTCTCTGTCTGTACATCTGTCTGTCTCTCAGGTATGCGTTTACAGGCATCTATACGTTCGAAGCCACCATCAAGGTTATTGCTCGAGGGTTCTGCATTGGAAGTTTCACCTTCCTCAGGGATCCCTGGAACTGGCTGGACTTCATGGTCATTAGCATGGCGTCAGTACAGCAAATACTGCAAATGCTGCATTTACTCTAGTATTTGTAGAATACTGTGTATACTGTAGATAATATTCATACATTACATTTCACTGCATATATGTATGAAAGTATGTCTATGTATGTGACAAATAAAAATCTTGAATCTTGAATCTACTGTCATGAAATTCCACATATTTACATACATATACTGTTTTAGACTAAAACTCATCTATTGTAGAATGCTACTTTTATTTTGCTGCCACTATACTACTATTTACTGAAAAATACTGAAATAATAATACAAGTACAGCTTACTAACCCTATCTGTCTCTCCAGGTACATCACAGAGTTTGTGGACTTGGGGAACGTCTCAGCGTTGAGGACATTTCGAGTTCTTCGGGCTCTGAAAACCATCACAGTGATTCCTGGTCAGCTTCACTTTCATGCCACATGCTTATGGTGACCAGATTTTGTTTTCAGCGCTTTTATTTATTTATATATATATATATATATATATATATTTTTTTTTTTTTTTTTTTTGGAGGGGGGGTAATGTGGATGAAAATATACTCCTTCGGAAATACAGGTGAGTGGGGGTGAACGAATTAAATAAACAACAAACCACAGATCACCATTTTTTGGAAAAAAAGGGGGTTACATACCTACATACATGTTGCATGTTCGCCACAATACGCCACCCAAGTGGCGTTTCCAGGGCCCTCCGGCACAGAGACACAGATGACGGGGGCTTGCAAACACCAGTTTATTGTAGAGGTGAGGCTAGATGTAATTAGCCAGGAGCAGATAGAACATGTCATGACAAAGAAGGAAGAAGAAGAAACAGTCTTTATCATGCAACACACCACACTACAACACACATGCTTTTGATGGTGGCCGGTGAAATGGATTCTCTGCTTTTGACCCATCCTGGCTTGTCCTTCCTCTGGGGGCACAGCCAGGAGCAGTGGGCAGCATATGTGGATGTGCCCAGGGACCAGGTGATAAATGTCCATTGCTGGTCAGACAATGATGGGTGCATGTTTTTAGTGGGGGTCCTTACTGACGTGAGGTGGAGGAAACCCCATGTGAGCACGGGGAGAACATGCAAACTCCACACAGAAAGGCTCCTATTTGGGAGACAACCCACCGGAGCACGGTGCCAACAGCGCCCCAGGCGGGAATCGAACCCAGGACCTTCTTGCTGTGAGGCAGCAGTGCAATGCACTGCGCCACCGTGCCACCGAAGGGCTCCCGTCCTGAATGAGTGTGTGGATGGGGTTTTTAAACCCGATGCTCATTAGCCCAACCAACGGGCATCACGTGTGGCTGCTCAAGCCATCCCATCCACCTCAATACTGTATATATGCTTATATACCTTATTGAACAAAAACAAAAAATGGTTGCATAACAGGGGGGCTCTTTCAGTCACTCTCTTACGAATCAAGTGAATCAAACCAGCAACCCTCCAACCACAGCTGCTTGAGAGCTGTAGGATGAAGCTTCTTGTTACCAGATGTTTGCTCCTTCTTGCATGACATTGGAGAAGCTTCTTCCAGATGTTGAGGTGTCTGTCTCTTTAAGAGATTCTAGCACAGCTGTGATTGGGCTACATTATTTCACAGAACTAACAGGTTTCTACCTGTGTGTTAAGAATTTTGGTAGATCCTGTAGCCAGCAGGTTCCCCATGGCCCTGAATGTCCACAGGAGGCACCCAAGAGATGCTCAGGTCCACAGGTGGTTCCCAAGAGTTACCCAATATGTTCCTCCTCTTTCACCATGATCTCCTTCAGCACCCCTTTCAAGCAATCAGGCGGTGCGGTGTCACTTCCTGGTTATCTTGCTCAGCTTCAGGTTTCAGCAGTGTTGTCCGACAACAGTTGATGACTCACTTCTTCAAACTCTAGAGGAACATTTGGAGGAACATTTGGAGGAGGTCTTGCAGAACTGGATATTTCCCTGTTTCTCTCTGATGGCCAAGCTAGTGTTTCCACTACTTCAACCTATGTTTCTGTCCGCCTGTCTCATTTCCAGGTCTGAAGACCATCGTAGCAGCTCTGATCCAGGCGGTGAAGAAGCTCGCCGATGTGATGATCCTCACAGTCTTCTGCCTCAGTGTCTTCGCTCTGATTGGTCTACAGCTCTTCATGGGAAACTTGCGCCAGAAATGTGTCCTGTGGCCCCCGGCAACAGTCGGCAACCTGTCGCTAAGCAACCAAACAGGAACAGGAAACAGTTCCTTTGACTTCCAGCAATACATCAACAACCCTGGTATCGGTTCCTCTTTCAGACAGACAGACAGATAGAGACAGACAGAAAGCTTTCTTATATAAGTCGTCTTCAGTCGAAATCAACATCAAATAATGTCTGTCTGCCTGTCTCTCTGCTTGTCTGTCTTTCTCTCCAGAGAACTACTACTTCCTGTCTGGCCACCAGGATGCTCTGCTCTGTGGGAACAGCTCTGATGCTGGGTAGGATGAGTAGTGATACCATCGTACAATACTAGTACTAGAACAGGTGAAGTATCTAAAGTATTAGCTCAGTATTCCCTCCTGATGGACCCTGTGTACTCTGTGTGTACTCTATGTGTGCTATGTGTACTCTGTGTGTATAGTGTATGTCCAGATGGGTATTTGTGTATGAAGGCTGGAGGGAACCCGAACTATGGTTACACAAGCTACGACTCGTTTGGCTGGAGCTTCCTGGCCCTGTTCCGCCTAATGACCCAGGACTTTTGGGAAAACCTGTTCCAGCTGGTTAGTTGCCTTACTGCTAACGAACAAATTAACTAACCAACTGACCAACCGACCGACCGTCCATGTTAAATCCTCTGTGATGTGGACTTCAGGGACTTGAAGCTGCTCACCCTGTTGACAGAAGTTCCGTTCCATTCCGTTCCAAGGGCGCGTGCGTCCTAGGTTGTAATCCTCGCCTAAAGTCTACAATCGGCTCCTTATTTTTGCTGACGTCGGGTCAGTGCTGACGTTCAAGTCGACACCAAAACTCAATTGAGAAGTCATTCACAGATGGCGAGTATGCCAAAACATTCATGCTTGATGTGGCCAATGAACTGTTTGATGACATCCCAAATAAAGATAGGATAATCAAACCAATAAAAGACATGTCTCTTTCCTGCAAAAACGGTTCACGATCGTACCAATATGATGGCAAATCAAGTCAAGGAAACACAAATTAAGGAGATAAATGCAGCGACATACTTTTTTCTCACTTTTGATCAGTCAACAGACGTTAGCCATTTATCTCAGTTTAGTATAATTGCGAGGTATGCGGCAGGTGACACACTGCGTGAGGAAAGTTTAGCTGTTTTGCCAATGAATGGGTGAATAAGAGGGGAGGATTTATTCAAGTCTTTAATGGAGTTCGCTAAAGAAAAAAAATCTAGAGATGGATAAACTTATTTCTTTGTGTACTCCTTGTATGTGGGGGAAAAACAAAGGATTTGTAGTGCTTCTTCGTGAACCTGAAAATAGGCCCATCCTCAGTTTTCATTGCATTCTGCACCAGGAGGCGCTCTGTGCTCAAATGTGTGGCGAGCAGCTTGGTGGGGTGATGTCACTGGTCATTCGAGTGGTCAACTTTATTGTTGCCCAAGCTTTAAATGATCACCAGTTTAGAGCACTGTTGGAGGAAGTTGGGAATAAATATCCCGGTCTGCTTTTACACAGCAATGCGCATTGGTTGTCAGGGGGGAAGATGCTCAGCCGTTTTTTACGACTTGCCTGAGTGAAATCCGAACTTTTCTCGAAATGAAAGGTGTCAAGCATCCTGTGCAAGCTAACACCGAGTGACTCCTGCAGTTTCACTATCTCGTGGACATAACTGGACATCTGAACCAGCTCAATGTGAAAATGCAAGGCATTGGAAATTCAGTCTTTTCCCTTCAACAGGCAGTCTTTGCATCTGAAAGCAAGCTGGAACTTTTTATCAGGGACATTGAAACAGGCCGTATGGTTATGCTGGTTATGCACTTTGAAAGACTGCGAAAATTTAAAGATCCATGCTTAGCAAGAGACCCCACTCAACATTTTGATCTCCAGCAGCTAGCTGGCTTTATGTCCAATCTCCTGCAGTCATTCAAAGCGTGTTTTAGAGATCTTTTTGAGCACTCTATTCTTTTTGAATTCATCACTCATCCACGCGAGTTCAGTGTTCAGTGTTCAGTGTTCAGTGGACAAAGCCGACCTGATATGCATCCCCGGGGTCTGCATCAGAGACTTTGAGCATGAAATTGCTGACCTGAAGGCTTCAGACATGTGGCTGAGTAAGTTTAAGTCACTGAATGGAGAGTTGGAAAGACTTGCACAACAGCGAGCAGAGCTGGCAAGTGAACATAAGTGGACAGAAATTAAAAAAACAAAAGATCAGCTGATTCTCACTTGGAACGAGCTTCCCGTCACAAACCACACAATGCTGCATGTGAGTATTGCCGTATTGAGCATGTTTGGCTCTAAATACGCATGTGAGCAGTCTTTCTCGCATCTGAGAAACACTATGACCACCCTACGCTCACATTTAACTGATGGAAGCCTCAACGCCTGCATGAAGCTTAACCTCACTACGTGTGAAGCAGACTAAAAGCCCATCAGCAAAACCATTCAGCACCAGAAGTTGCATTAATGGTATTTAATTTTTCATTGGTTAGCTACAGTATAAAAACAATATTATTCAGAAGAATAAAGAGAAATTTATTATCATTTAGTCATTTAGCAGATGCTTTTATCCAAAGCGACTTACAATTATTCAAACACCGACGGACGCAGCCATCAGGAGCAATGAGGGGTTAATTGTCTTGCTCAAGGACACTACAGCATGCTAGCAGGAGGAGCCTGGGATTGAACCAGCAACCTTTAGATCACTAGACCACCAGCTCTACCGCCTGAGCTACTGTCCCCCCTATATATAGAGATGTGTTATATGTTAAAAATGTCTTACTTAAAAAATGTATGCATTAAGTTGCATTCAATTTTATATGGCTCACAAGGAAATACATTTAGAAACATCTGGCTTTTATTACATTACATTACATTACATTTAGCTGAGCTACCATCCCCCCATGGCTCTCAGAGTCAAAAAGGTTCCCGATCCCTGCTCTATGGGCTCCTCTAACTCTAGGGGCCCCTCTACCTCAATGGACACCTCTTCCCCTATGACCCCTGTCATGGCTAAACAGAGGTCCAGACTTTGGGCCAATAAAAAGAAAAAACACTGGATTTAGATATGAAGTTTTGTCGTCCCTGGACAGGAAATTTTAGCAAAACAGCAGCACAGAACAACTACGAAATAAGAAGGTAAACCAAAATATGAACGAACATCGTAATGGGATATAGACAAATTATGTTCAACGTTTGGTTCTAAATTCAAGCAGAAAAAATAACAGAAAATGCATGGCCACTTTGCCGCATGGCCGTCGTGCCAGTACTAATACCGGTCCCCCCACATGAAACCGAAAACCAGTCCCATGAAGGGCCTCCGGCATCTGGAAGAGGGATGACAAGTACAGAAGAGACGGAAACACGTCAACCCTCAACACCAGGACATTAACAGTGATGGTCAGCTTCCGGGCTTTCCAGAGGGTGGCTTTCTTCTGGATTGCTGCAATACTCCTGGTCCAGTTGGCCGCAGCGCTGTAGGCTGCCTCAAAGTCCGGCCTGAGCATCCTTAGGGGTGCCTCGCAGAGCGAAGGCCCCCCTGGTACATCCGTCTGACACTTGGCCGAAGTCCTTTAAGATCTCTACATCAATAAAGCCTGAGAAGGCACCGCGGCGCCGACTGAAAAACTGATGCCTTAGACTCCCTTATATACCTACAAAGTTCTCATGTCCTGCCCCTTTTCAGCGCCGGGAACCAATCCTAGTCCCGGGAATATGTTCCAAGGAAGCAATTGTAGTCTTGTGACCTCATCCTGTGCTCCTGGAAAGGCCCTTTCACGATTCTTGGAATGCTAGCTTCACATTTCACCAAATATGGGCAAGTTCCTCTGAACCACTTCTTCGCTCTGGCTGCGTCTCCCCTCCCGTTTCTGTTGGAGTCTTTGGCTTCCTCTGCTGGTCACATGAAGTGCTAGACATTGGCTCTCTCTGCTGGTCTTCATTATGTGCTAGATTTTTGCTCCATCAGCTGGTCTGCATGATGTACATTTTTTTTAAAGGTTTTTTGATACACTTATCTTGAGTATTGGCGGTTTTAGAACAACATGTAACATGTTATTTTCATGTGGGGTTACTAATTAGGGCTACATATTAACCACAACAGCCCCTCTTCCTCTATTGGCCCTCTCCCTCTAACTCAATGATCCCCTCTTCCTCTATGGGTCCCTCTCCCTCTAACTCTATGGGCCCCTCTACTTCTCCTTTGTCCTGACTTGGTCCATTCTTGACCCTCAGAGGTGCGTTCCTTTATGCATGAATAGGGAATGATTGCTGATTGAAAAATTGTGCAAAACCATTTTGCACATGTGCAAATGAGGTTCACATTCAAGAGAATAAGTTGTATCAGCTGTGACCAAATGGGTTTATATATATTGAATTGATTCACTCGATTGAGTTTTGCATCTTCTGTCGGGATTTCATGTGTTAACTGTTTCGCAAAAATTTGCTTAGCCTTTGCATTGTTTGTGAAAGCAATATGTGACCCACCGCGGTCTTTTTGCACCATTTGAAAGTGGAGAATAAGAGCTTCCAAACAAGGTGTCGCTTGGGCAAATCAAGCAAATATTTTTAAAGCTATGATGTGTTATTGACAAGGGTGTGGCAAATCGTGTTTCTGAGATAATCACCTTCAAAGTTTTCCCCACACCAGGTTCATCCAGCCAGCTCCCAGAATGCATATGGGGTTGGCGGACAAAGAAAGCCTCATGGCAAATTGACGTACTGCTGAATGGGTCAATCACAAACAGCTCAACAGCACAACTAATTTTGTTTTAAAAAAAGCTTTTTTAAAAGCTTTTTTAAAAAAGCTAAAAAAGCTCATAGGCGATAGTGGCGCCGCCCCTAGCGGTCGCCTGCGCCGGCGCTCCAGTTACTTTCTTACTCTTTAGTATTTTTTTCCTTTTTTTATCACAATGTTCGCCAGAAAAACATCAACAATTAACTCATACGACCGCGATGCACTCATGGATATAAAAATTTCCCTAAACGAACAACTTTGGGACTTTTTATCCGTGGGAGCAGAGTGGCCGGCGGAAATCCTACGCGGGAACACTCGCAACAACAACTACAACAACAAAAATGGAGTCGCTGTTCCACGAGCCGGCCCACGGAGGAAGCACCGAGGTAAACGAGGCGGCATTCGGGTCAGAATGAGGACGCAACCTTACCGTCCACCTCTGCCAAGCATCCTTCTTGCCAACGTCCAGTCCCTGGAGAACAAGATGGATGAACTTCGAGCGAGGATTCAATTCCAGCGAGACACGAGGAACTGTTGCGTCCTCTGCCTGACGGAAACATGGCTGACCCCACTGGTGCCGGATGAAGCCATACGTCCAGCCGAGGCCTTCTCCGTGTTCCGCGGCGACAGAACGGGAGAGTCGGGGAAATCCAAAGGTGGAGGCGTCTGCCTAATGGTAAACAACCGCTGGTGTAACGCCAACAACACCAAATTCCTCTCCCACTCCTGCTCGCCGAACCTGGAACAGCTGACCATCCTATGCCGTCCATTTTATCTCCCCCGGGAATTCAGCACGGTCATCATTACAGCCGTTTATATCCCACCGCAAGCGGACACCGACGCAGCTCTGTCGGTTCTGTACGATGTGTTGTGCGGATTTAGAACAGACATCCCGACGCGGCTGTGGTGGTGACTGGGGACTTTAACAGGGCCAACCTGAAAAAAGTTCTGCCAAATTTCCACCAACACATCACGTGTGCCACCAGGGGAGACAGAACTCTGGAGCATTGTCACACACCTTACAAGAACGAATACAAGCCCGTCTCGCTCCCTGCTTTCGGGAAATCAGATCACGCCGCGATCTCGCTGCTTCCTGTTTACAGGCCTCTGGTCGCGCGGGATCTGGTGATGACGAGGGAAGTGAAGCGGTGGACGGACCAATCAGAGGCTGCGCTTCAGGACGCTCTGACTGACGTAGACTGGGACATGTTCCAAACAAGTTCAAGTGACGTCAGCGAGTTTACGGAGGCTGTAGTAAGTTTCGTGGCTACGCTGGCAGATGAAATCGTTCCCACGGTGAAAGTTCGGATATTTCCAAACCAGAAACCATGGGTTGATAAATCCATCCGCTGCGCTCTGAATGCGCGCACGGCCGCTTACAACGACGGACTTGTATCTGGTAACATGGACAATTACAAAGCGGCGTCGTACAATCTGCGGAGGGCGGTGAGGGACGCCAAACGGACGTACAGAGACACCGTGGAGCTGCAGATGGAGCGGGGGGACACAAGACGCTTGTGGGAGGGGCTGCGAACAATAACAAACTACAAGAGCAGCTCCTCCCCAGCCACGAGTGTGGACGCCTCCCTGGCCAACCAACTGAACTCCTTTTATGCGCGGTTCGAGTCTGGCAGCAGCACCGCTAGCTCGCCGGCTAATTGGAGCTACACCGCTGGGGATGAGCGCGCACTCTCAGTGTCCGTGCACGAGGTCAGGAGGGCTTTGATGCGGGTGAACACCAGGAAAGCTGCGGGCCCAGACGGCATATCTGGGCGAGTACTGAAGACCTGTGCTAACCAGCTAGCTCCGGTGTTCACCACAATATTCAACATCTCCCTGGCTGAATCAGTGGTCCCATCCTGCTTCAAGAGGTCCACCGTCGTTCCTGTCCCGAAGATCGCCTCTCCAACCTGCCTGAATGACTACCGTCCGGTGGCCCTCACCTCGGTGGTCATGAAGTGTTTCGAGAGGCTTATTAAGGATTACATCTGCGCCTCCCTCCCCCGCACCTTGGACCCGTTGCAGTTTGCGTACCGGCAGAACAGATCCACGGATGACGCGGTCTCCCAGGTACTGCACACCACGCTCACGCACCTGGATGGCCAGAAGGGGGCCTATGTGAGAATGCTGTTCATTGATTATAGTTCAGCTTTCAACACCATAGTTCCCACCAGACTGGCTGTCAAGCTGATGGAGCTAGGATTGAATGGTCCGCTGTGCACCTGGATCCTGGACTTCCTCACAGGCCGCCCCCAGGTGGTCAAGGTGGGGAAGTACATGTCAAGCTCCCTCACCCTGAATACAGGATCCCCCCAGGGTTGCGTCCTCAGCCCCCTACTGTACTCCCTGTACACACATGACTGTGTGGCCAGGTCCAGCTCCAACACCATCATCAAGTTTGCTGACGACACCGTGGTCGTAGGCCTGATCACCGACTGCGATGAGAAGGCCTACCGCGAGGAGGTGGCTGACCTGTCACTCTGGTGCCAGGACAACAGCCTACACCTGAACGTCAGCAAAACCAAGGAGCTGATTGTGGACTTTAGGCGTGGATCACAATCGAGGACGCACGCGCCCTTGTGGATTAATGGGACTTCTGTCGATAGGGTGAGCAGCTTCAGATATCTGTGAGTCCACATCACAGAGGACTTAACATGGACTGTTCACACAGACACTCTGGTGAGAAAGGCGAGGCAGCCTCTCTACCACCTCAGGCAGCTGAGGAAATTCCGGGTCTCGGTGAGGATCCTCAAGTCCTTCTACTCTGGAGCAATGGAGAGCATCCTGATAGGCAACATCACTGCCTGGTTTGGGAACTGTACTGCCCAGGACAGGCGGGCCCTGCAGAGGGTGGTGCGTTCAGCTGAACGTACCACTGGAACTACCCTCCCCCCCTTGCAGGAGTTATACACCAGGAGGTGTAGTAGCAGAGCCCGTAGGATCATGAAGGATCCTCATCACCCCAACAACGGACTGTTTCAGCTGCTGCGGTCAGGCAAGCGCCTCCGCAGTCACGCAGCGAGAACAGAGAGACTGAGACGGAGTTTCTTCCCTCAAGCCATTAGAACTGTCAATGCTGACCTCACCAGGGGTCCTAACTGAGCCATGCACTAGGCTCCACTACCTACTGTACTGTATGTAGCGTACTGTACCGCATACTGTATCACTGTTCAGGGTTGTTCGTGATGCCGTATTGCTGCGCCGTACTGTTGTATACTGTGCTGTATTATCCCAAACACTACCTCACACTATTCACATTCACATCCCACTTTAATTCACATGCCACTTTAAATGCATATATCTGTATATACATAGGCATATTCCTTCTACCTATTCCATTTTATTTCAATTTATTTTTATTGTATTTTATTCTATATATTTTTTATCTTATTCTATAAGTATTCCACTTACTGTATTACGTTTTAGGAGTCAGTTAGTCGGTCTATTAGAAAGGAATTTTCTACTTTTTATTTTATTTTATTTTTTTATTTATTCCTAGGACTTATTGTGTGCTATCACCGGGTGCGTTGCATTACATTTCACTTCATATATGTATGGAAGTATGTATATGTATGTGACAAATAAAAATCTTGAATCTTGAATCTTGAATCTTGAATCTTTTATTTCACAGTAAGAATAGACATGTTTTATAAAAGTGGAATTATTTTGGAGTTTAAAAGTACGGACAACACAACAAAATGTAGAGTTTATCAATATTATGAGTGTCAGAAAATCTGAAATCTGAAAATCTGTCACCGATCCTTCACTTTGGAGAACGATTTCATCATGTTCAGTCAACAAATAATCATCATTAATTCTCCAAGAGGGGGAAGGCGACTCACCACAGGTGAGAAAAATGACAAAAAAAACAAAGAAAAACAATATGTATTTGACAAAACATAATTAAGTCGATGAAGATTTAAATAGCAATTTGCGTGTGGCATCATCCTTCCTGATATTTACAGCAGTAAAGGAGAAGAAAAGAGAAGGACGTGATCAGGAGGGTGTTAAGGGGTGTGGTACAAGCAGATACTGGTTGTGTGCATGCGTGCGTGCGTGCGTGCGTGCGTGCGTCCCTGTACCAGTTTATTATTATACAGAACCACCATCAACCCCCCTCTTTGGAGAACTATTTTTCATGTTTGGGTCTATAAATAACTGATCACTACTCCAAGATGGGGAGATTCACCAGGGATGAGACAATTAAACATAGAACCAAACAACATTTACACAAAAACATAAACATTGAATTGCAACATATTGAAAAATAGAGTTAATCAGGTCTCTAGGAAAACTAGAACTACAACTGGGCATGTGGCCTCTTCCTGTCATAGTTAGGGTGGTAAATGAGGGAGGAAAGGAAAGGAATGGAGAGAAACTTTGGTGGAGTGGTGAATAATATGTGTATTCTCTATTATGTAGACTATTATGTAGACTGACTGGAGGTCCATAGAGGTGCTTGATGAGGCTGTTTCTGATGGCAAATCCCACTCCATGGTGTTTGGGTTCATCACCCACTTTCCCTTCCAGAAAGTCTATCCACCTTTCTCCTCCTTCAGTTGCCCCTCTTCAGCCTGGCGAGCTTATGACAGGGCAGGAAAGTCTGTGTTCAACCTTCTAAGCTCTCGAGCAATGAATGCTGATCTTCGTTCAGGTTGATCTCCCAGAAGCAGCATCCATGAGGGTCTGTATGTTCCAGGCTCCAATGTTCAAACCTCTATGTTTCTGAGCAGTATGAGGTCAACTAACTAACTATCTATCTATCTATCTATCTGTCTGTCTGTCTGTCTGCCTGTCTGTCTGTCTAACTACTGTCTCTCACCGCCTCTCTCCATCTGTTGGTCTCTCAGACCCTGCGTGCAGCAGGGAAGGCCTACATTGTCTTCTTCATCCTGGTCATCTTCCTGGGATCCTTCTACCTCATAAACTTGATCCTGGCCGTGGTGGCTATGGCCTACGCCGAGCAGAACCTAGAGACGGCCACCGAGGCCCGTGTACAGGAGGAGATGCTGAGGAGGAGGGAGCTGGAGGTATTAGTACGGTACTACTACTACTATACTATTAAAAATATTACTACCATACTACTACTTTACTACTTCTATACCAGTTCTACTGTACGACTACACTACTATGCTACCAGCACGATACAAATTCTAACAGAAAGACCAGCCCCATCCACTGGTTATTTTCAGAAAGGGTCAGTTAGTCAGATAGATGGATGGACAGACTAGTTAATCGGTTAAGATAGATAGATAGATGGATGGATTGATAGATGGACATCCACTACATATAGATAGGGTTAGCCTAACCCTGTAACCCTTACCCTGTAGCTCAGACTGAATGAAACCTGTTCTTACCCTAACCCTGTTGTAACCCTATCCCTGTTTTCAACCCTTACCCTGTCCTAACCCTATTCCAGCTTCGTCAGGCACCAGGTTGCAGAGATGACAGTCCAAACATCATAGAAACATGGCAGCATGGACTGATAGCAGTGAACGAAGTTTCCTTTGTATGCAAATTTTTGAAAACACATTTAACTTGGACCTTAACTATGCTCTTTGTCCTGTAAGCATAACATTCACGGGTTTTCAGAATAACACATAATACTGCGGTTACTAGGGTTACAGAAATATATGTCTGGAAGGTTGACTGCGGACTTAGAAATGATACATTTCTGAGGTTCATTGAACCTAGCATGGGGTCTTGATAATGTAAAAAATATGAGCCAAGTTTGTGCTGCGTAGCATCATCTTGTAGCTTTGTCTCCTGGTTAGTTTCTCCATGCAGTAGATCAAATTACATTACAGACATTGAGTGTAGGCCAAGTTCTGCATTTTCAAATTCCAACAATCTGGTTGGAAGACAAGCGCAGTCACCTCTGCTTTCTCCTGAAGGTATGAGCGGAACTGGCGTTAGACGCTGACAGATTTTGGAGGGGGATTTCAATAGTTTGTTGAGTAGAAAAGTAGTGATTGGGACACGTCACCTGACATGTGAGCGTGGCTCCCCACTTGAACCAACGCTATGAGCTCCATGTCTGTCCCTCAGGTTAAGGACCTGGACTTAACAGAGACAAGAAGGAATTCTACAAACCAACACAAGATCGAAGGTACACACAGTGCACACAGTTCTACACACAGCTCACACAGTCCTAGAAACAGTAAACACAGAACGACTGTAAACACAATACTACACACCGTCGTACACACAGTACTACATACAGTACACACAGTCCTAAAGTTCTATAGAAGAGTGCATGAATTTTCGTCTCTTCGGGGTTGTCTCTAGATGTTCACCTCTAGATGTACTGCTCCAGATCAGAATCAGAATCAGAATCAGAATAGTCCTTATTGCCAAGTAAGTTGACACGAACAAGGAATTTGTCTTGGTGTTCAGTGCATACATGAAACATAAATGTAAAACAATAAGGAAATTATAAGTAAAATGTATAAGAATATGTAAAATAAGACTGTTATTTAATTTATTTCTTTATTTTTAATAAAGCTGTACAGTTTGTGCAGGAATGTGCAAATGTTCAGTCCAAAATGTAACAGTATGTGCAATGTTTACTAATAAAAGTCCAGAAGAATGAGGAATGTGTGTTAATGTAACACATTGACATACCCATTCAGTTTAAGGCGTAGTGGTGGGGGGCGGGTTGGGACATTGTTGATGAGGTCAGTTGCAGACGAAAGAAACTTATCACCTTCTCAGCAGAGCGAATGAAACACTGCAGTCTGCCCTTGTCCTTGCTGGTTGCAGCAGCGTACTAGATGGTGATGGAGGAGGTGAGAACGGACTCAATGATGGAGGTGTAGAAGTGCACCATCATCGTCTCTGGGAGGTTGAACTTCCTCAGCTGCCACAGGAAGTTTGTCCTATGCTGGACTTTCTTGAAGATGGAGCTGATGTTCAGCTACCACTTGAGGTCCTGGGAGATGTTGGTTCCCAGGAAGCGGCAGGACTCCACAGAGTCAACTGCGTTCTTCCTGAAGGCCACAACCATTTCCACTGTCTTCACAGTGTTGAGCTGTAGGTTGTTCTGGCTGCACCAAGTCACCGGATGGTCAATTTTCCACCTGTAGGCGGACTCATCCCCACCAGAGATGACCCCAATGAGGGTGGTGTCGTCCGCAAATTTCAGGAACTTGAAAGACTGGTGGCTGGAGGTGCAGCTGTTGGTGTACAGGGAGAAGAACAAAGGAAAAAGAACGCAGCCTTGTTCTGATGTTGCAGATGTTCTCCTCCAGATGTTTTCCTTTAGATATACTGCTCCAGATGTTCTATTCTGGCTTGTCTCCAGATGTTCTCCTCTGGATGTTCTCCTCGAGATGTTATGCTCGCGATGTTCTGCTCCAGGTGTTCTACTCTAGATATTCTGCTCCCGATTTTCTCCTCTAGATGTACTGCTCCAGATGTTCTCCTCTAGATTTACTGCTCTAGATTTTCTCCTCTAGACGTTCTCCTCTAGATGTTCTGCTCAAGATGTTCTCCTCTCGATGTTCTGCTCGAGATGTAATGCTCTAGATGTTTTCCTCTCGATGCTCTCCTCTAGATTTTCTCTTCTCGACGTTATCCTCCAGATGTTCACCTCTAGATGTTTTCCTCTCAATGTACTGCTCCAGATGTTCTCTTCAATATGTTCTCCTTTAGATGTACTGCTGCAGATGTTTTCCTCTAGATCAGGGATCGGGGCTCTTTTTGTGTAATTCGATTAGGAATCTGAGAAAATCAAATACATTTATAATAAAAATACACCCTTTTTATTTGCTTTGTTTGGAGAAAAGATCACTCTGATCATGCAGCATAGCTGAGGAGATAGCGAAGAGAGCAGAGATTGATTCTGAAAAGATTCCCACCCGCCTTCTCACAGCCCGATGGCAAATGCCCCATGGCCCGGCAACAGTCCACGGCCCTGTAGTTGGGAACCTCTGCTCGAGATGACTTTCTCCAGATTATGTTCTTCAGAGGTTCTCCTCTGGTGTTCTCCTCTAGCTGTACTGCTCCAGCTGTTTTCATTAGATGTTCTGTTTTAGATTTCCAGATGTTCTCTAGATGTTCTCCTCTAGTTAGTTGGTCTAGTAGAAAGAAATTTTCCGAGGACATATTGTGTGTTATCACTGGGTGCGTTGCATTACATTTCACTGCATACATGTATGAAAGTATGTATATGTATGTGACGAATAAACCTCTTGAATCTTGAATCTTGAATCTAGATGTACTGCTCCAGCTGTTCTCATTAGATATACTGTTCCAGATAATCCCTGGATGTTCTCCTCTAGATGTTCTCTACCTTTCTCCTCTAGTCTTTCTCCTCAAGATGTTCTCCTCCTTCTCTCCTGCAGACCTGGAGGACCAGCAGAGACCTTGTCCTCCATGCTGGTACTGGTTCTCAGGGTCGTTCCTGCGTTGGGAGTGCTGTGGGAGCTGGCAGCGGCTGAAGGTGCGAATTTACCTACTGGTGATGGACCCGGTGGTGGAACTGGGCATCACTTTGTGCATCGTGCTCAACACTGTCTTCATGGCCATGGAGCACTACCCCATGACACCCGGGTTCGACCACATGCTGAGCGTGGGCAATCTGGTGAGGGACTTAGAGTGGTATATATATAAATACGGATATACACTACTCACAAACAGTTACAGATATTTGGCTTTCGGGTGACATTTCAGGATGAACCTAAAATGCACAATAACCTTTACAGGGGAGCTTAATTTGACCTTCTCTAAACTTTTGAATGCACATGTCCAACTGTTCAGTGTTTCAGTACTTTTTGCACAACTTGCTGCTCTCTAACAAGGAGCTGAACAGCAAAATTCACAACATGTGTTTGATCCATGAATCGACCAATACATTTCCTGGTTCAATTAGAATTGGTATTTAAACAGTCCTCTTCATCATGCTGTTCACATTTTGACATCATGAGACCAAGATGACACCTAACAATTGGTCAACAGTACCTCGCCATTGCGAGGCTTCAAACAGGATGTTCCCAGAGGGAAGTGGCCACTGAGCTTAAAGTGTCACAGAGTGTCATCAGCAGGTTGCAACAGAGATACAGAGAGACTGGAAGAGTCACAGAAAGGCATAGAAGTGGACGTCCTTTGGCCACATTCCACACTGATGAGCGATTCATTGTGAACAGTGCCCTGCGGAAGCGGATGATGAATGCCACTCAACTCCAAACACATTTAAGGGAGGTGAGAGGCACCCAAGTGTCACGTCAGACCATTTGAAACCATTTACATCAGCATGGTCTGCGTGCTAGACCACCTGCAAGGGTACCTGACCACACCACCAGGCACAGGCATCATCGTCTTGCATGGGCCAGGGAGCATTTAGGCTGGACGAGGGACCAGTGGGCCTCAGTGCTGTTCTCTGATGAAACTCGATTCACATTGAGCAGAAATGATGGCCGCCAATGATGTTGGACACGTCAAGGAGAGCGTTATGCATCAGCCACTGTTGCACCAGACGAGCCTTTTGTGGTGGTGTTACAGTGTGGGCAGGTGTGTCTAGTCAATACAGAACTGCCCTAAACTTTGTGTATGGTACAGTGACAAGCCCATATGACCTGAATAACATCATTAATCCAGTCATTGTGCCCCTGCATGAACAACACAGGCCTAATTTCATCTTCATGGACGACAATGCTCCAGCTCATCGAGGTCGCATCATTAGGGAACGGCTGCTGGAGACTGGGGTGCCTCAAATGGAGTGGCTGGCACTTTCTCCAGACCTGAATCCCACAGAAAACCTATGGGATCAGCTGAATCGCCGTGTAGAGGCTTGTAACTCTGTACCCCAGAACCTCAATGACCTGAGGGCCACCCTTCAAGAAGAGTGGGGTGCCATGCCTCAGCAGACAATAAGTCGACTTGTGAACAGCATGAGATGTCGTTGTCAAGCTGTAATTGATGCTTAAGGGCACATGACAAGAAACATTGACATTTTTGGTTGTGGTATACCCACCACTGTTGTTGGCTTTTGTTTCAATAAATTGTTTGAGATGAGGAAATCACCATTGCATGCTTCTACTTAAATGCCCTACTTTCATGATCTAATATCACTGTAGCGTGAACTTTTTACATTTTCCATTAATCACCCGAAAGCCAAATATCCCTATCTTTTTGTGAGTAGTGTATATAATCTTGTATATAATCTTAATATTATTATATAATTATATGTATATAATCTTAATATTATATTTAATTTGTTCTCAGGTTTTCACTGGAATATTCACAGCTGAGATGGTTCTGAAGCTGCTTGCTATGGACCCCTACTACTACTTCCAGGTCACACTTGTACTTCCTGTTTATTTATTCCTGCTTGCTGTTGACTTATTTATACTTCCTGTTGCATTATTCCCACTTCCTGGTGCCTTATCCCTACTTCCTGTTGACCAGGTGGGCTGGAATGTATTTGACAGCATCATAGTGACCATGAGTCTGGTGGAGCTGGGGTTGGCTAACGTCCAGGGTCTGTCAGTGCTGCGCTCCTTCCGATTGGTTAGTTCCACCACCCACTTCTTGTTTTGACCTTTCACTTCCTGTGTGAACTACCCACTTCCTGTTTCAACCTCCTACTTCCTGTGTTATTATCTCACATCCAGTGTTGACCTGGCACTTCCTGTCTTAACCTCACAATTCCTTCGTTGACCTCCCATTTCCTGTGTTATAACCGCTCGCTTTCTGTGTTGACCTCCCACTTCTGTTGTTAACCTCCCACTTCCTGTGTTGACCTCTCACTTCCTGTGTTATAACCTCCCATTTCCTGTCGCCCCCCCCCCCCCAGATGCGGGTGTTCAAGCTGGCCAAGTCATGGCCAACCCTCAACATGCTGATCAGGATCATCGGCAACTCAGTTGGCGCGCTGGGCAACCTTACGCTGGTGCTCGGCATTATAGTGTTCATCTTTGCAGTGGTGGGCATGCAGCTGTTCGGGCACTCGTACCGGGAGTGCGTGTGCCGCATCGCGGAGGACTGCGTTCTGCCACGCTGGCACATGGCCGACTTCTTCCACGCCTTCCTCATCATCTTCAGGGTGCTCTGCGGCGAGTGGATCGAGACCATGTGGGACTGCATGGAGGTGGCAGGGCCTGCTATGTGCCTCACTGTCTTTATGATGGTCATGGTCATAGGAAACCTGGTGGTGAGAAAGTCTGTCTGCCTGACTGACTGTCTGTCTGTCTGCCTGCCTGCCTGCCTGTAACATTTAAGTAAACAAATAATAATTAGTTAAATCAATTGATTGAATAAATAATGTTAGTTGGATTAGTCAGTTAATGGATTAGTCGGTTAATGGCTCATTTAAATGACTAGTCAGTTATTGGATTAGTCAGTTATGGGATTAGTTAATGGGTTAGTCAGTTAATAGATTAGTTAGTTATTGGATTAGTCAGTTCATGGATTAGTTAGTTGTTGGATTAGTTAGTGGATGGATTAGTAAATTAATGGATTAGTTAGTTGTTAGATTAGTCAGTTAATGGATTAATTTGTTGTTGGATTGGTCAGTTAATGGATAAATTAGTTGTTGGATTAGTCAGTTAATTGATATTTTAGTCGTTGGTTTACTTAGTTGATGGATTATTTAGTTGAAGCTCTAACTGCTGCTCTTTGCTGCAGGTCCTCAACCTCTTTTTGGCGTTGCTGCTCAGCTCCTTCAGTGGAGACAACCTGGCGGCTCCTGAAGATGAATCAGAGAATAATCTGCAGATCGCAATCAGTCGAATCAGCAGGTTCTTCCAGTGGACTCTCAGCAGAATCTTGAGCATGCTGGGAAAATACACTGGTAGGACTGGCAATGATTAATCACCTAGGTCACTCTGATTGATCATCTTGATCCCCTAGATTGATCACCTACATCACACTGATTGATCACCTAGATCACACTGATTTATAACCTAGATCACGCTGATTGATCACCAAGATCACGCTGATTTATAACCTAGACCACGCTGATTGATCATCTAGATCACGCTGATTGATAACAAAGATCCCTCTGAATGATAACCGAGATAGTGTATCACACTGATTAATAACCTAGATCACACTGATTTATAACCCAGATCATGCTGATTGATAACCAAATCACATTGATTGATAACCTAGATCACACTGATTGATCAACTCGATCACATAGATTGATAACCTAGATCACACTGATTGATAACCTAGACCATGCTGATTGATCACCTAGATCACACTGATTGATAACATAGATCACATTGATTGATAATCTAGATCACACTGATTTATAACCTCGATCATGTTGATTGATCAACTAGATCACGCTGATTCATAACCTAGATTACACTGATTGATCACCTAGATCACACTGATTGATTCCATTCCTACGAACAGGCCGTTAAGCCTGGTCAATTGGTTGATAAGTGAGGACCCATGTTATTTCACGTCAGCAGGCATGACTGGTATATATAGTCTTTATAGTATATATAGTGTAGATAGTGTATAAAGTGTATACAGTGTATATAGAATGTATAAGGTATCAAGTAAATATAGTATATATACTTATATATAGACTGCGGGAACGAGACTGAGACTGAGAACGCTGATGAGATGTATACACTGTATATAGTGTATACATGTATATATATTGAATAAAGTGTATATAGTATATATAGTGTTTACAGTATATATAGTGTATAAAGTGTATTTATATATAGTATATATATATCCCATATACGTAAGCCTGTTCCCTATATCTATTCCATTTTATTTTATTTTATTTTATTCTATATATTTTATTTTATTCTATAAGTATTCGACTTACTGTATTACGTTTTAGGAATCAGTTAGTTGGTCTAGTAGAAAGAAATTTTCTTAGGTAGCTACTGTGTTCAGTCTAGGACATATTGTGTGTAATCACCGGGTGCATTGCATTACATTTCACTGCATACATGTATGAAAGTATGTATATGTATGTGACGAATAAACCTCTTGAATCTTGAATCTTGAATCTATATAGTGTATATAGTATATATAGTATATATAGTGTATATAGTATATAAAGGGTGATGAGCTGAGATGCTTGGTATTGTACAGAGCGTACAATACCGACTGGTCAGAGAGCTAGTTGTAAATCCGAACGGTCTTTAAACCGGTAGGTTGTTAAGTGAGGAGTACTTGTAGTAATAGTGTAGTAGTAGTCTAGTAGTAGTAGTAGTGTAGCAGTGGTGTAGTAGTAATAGTGTATTAGTAGTCTAGTAGTAGTAGTTTAGTAGTAGTAGTGAATTTGCAGGGTGGTAGTAGTCATCTAGTAGTAGCAGTAGTGTAGTAGTGGTGTAGTAGTAGTAGCAGCAGGTAAGGGTAAGTTATTATTGTTGCATGTTATTACATAGTGTAACAGGTAATAAAATCCTGTGACATATCATGTAACATGTTATTACATAATGTAACATGTTATTCATCATTTAATAGGATATCCCTCATTAAAAAGGTTATGACATCATGCAACATGTTATTCATCATCTAACAGGTTATTTCATCATATAACATATTATTCACCATGTAACATATCACGGTATCATGTCAATGTTCTGAAACATGTAACATGTTTTTACTGTACATTATGTAAATATGTTATTCTTCATTTCACAGGTTAGGGCATCATGAAACATTTGTAACATGTAACATCTAACAAGTTATTCATCTGTTTAATGATGTTATTCATCATGTAATATGTTATGACATCTTGTCACATATAATTCATCATGTAACAGGTTATTTCACCATGTAACATGTTGTTCATCATGTAACAGTTAATTACACCGTGTAACATGTTTATCATCATATATCAGGTTACAACATCATGTCAACATCATGTTATTTATCATATAACAGGTTATTCATCATTTCACAGGTTATGACATCATGTGAAAGGTTATTCATCATGTAACATGATATTCATAGTCTAAAATGGTTTGACATCATGAAACATTTTATGTATAATTTAAAATGTTATTCATCATGTAACATGTGATTTATCATGTAACATGTTATGACACCATGAAACATATTGTCATCATGTAACAGTTAATTACATCGTGTAACATGTTAATCATCATATAACAGGTTACAACATCATGTAAGATGTTATTTATCATAAAACAGGTTATTCATCATTTCACAGGTTATGACATCATTTGAAAGGTTATTCATCATGTAACATGATATTCATAGTCTAAAATGGTTTGACCTTATGTAACATTTTATGTATAATGTAACATCATCTTACAGGCTCTTAAATCAGATGACATGTTATTCATCATGTAACAAGTTATTACATCATGTAATATGTTATTCATCATGTAACAGGTTATTACATCATGTAATATGTTATCCATCATGTAACATGTTATGACATCATGTAACATGTTATGGCATCATGTAAAGTGTTATGACATGATGTAGCATGTTATTAATCATGTAACATGTAATCACATCATGCTACATGATATTACACCATGTAACAGGTTATTCATCATGTAACAGGTCATATCATCATGTAAGATGTTATGACATTGTGTAACATGTTATTCTCAATGTCACATGTTATTACTGTACATCATGTAGTATAATACATATGTATATGATGTAATTTTATTTATTTTATTTATTTTTTATTTTTTTTTTTTAACGAGGAACTACCATGGAGATCAGAAATCTCTTTTACAAGGGAGACCTGGCAAAGGTAGCAGCCATTAGAAATTACCTGTATAAAACACGTACATAATATACAAATGAACAATAAAAATGAATGACAGCTATTCAAGTACAATGGCCTCTCAAGAAAAACGATGACATTCCTCCCTCACTGTATTCTTTATCTAATATCATCTCACATGATGTAATAAGCTGTCACATGATGCTCTTTTGTTTAGAAGCAGCTGAGGAAGAGAAAATGGCGGAAGAGAAAAGTAATCGTTTGGCTCTGAGTGGTCTCGATGAGCAACTCACCTGTAACCATGGAAACAGTAACTACAGCGATATCCTGACGTTGCGCGTTCCCATGGCGATTGCAGAGTCGGACCTGGAGACGGAGGAGGACGAAGGTGAAGAAGAGGACTTTGAGGTAACCTGTTTGTTTGGTTTCCCATGAAGCCACTGGGTTGGTTCTCCAACATGGGCGCCAGTTAGCATCAAGGGTATAACTTTGGTTTCAGGATGGGGGGGGCACAATAAAAGGAGGGGTTTGGGGGTCTTACTTCAGAAAATAAATTGCTATTGGAATCCCTTTTCTTGCATTTCTTCATACATTCAGGGACTACAGTAACCAATCCAACATAGCAGGGTTGGCGTGAGGGTTACGGTACAGTAGCTTATATTATAAGCTACTCTACCTGCAACTCAGTGCTGCTGTTCCCTGCCCTGTCCCCCTGTGTCCCATCTGATCTGTGATATCAAAGCAACCATGCAAGCAAGCATTTTACCAAAACACCAAGACCCTTTATGCAGAACATATCACTTCCCTGCAATTACCAAAGATAACAATTGGATTAGGGTTAGGTAGTTTTCCCGAAGAAGCAGATCTCTATTGTCTCTTCTGTTGTTCAGTTAGTTCTTTTTTTTATCTTCTGTTCATTCTTCAGAACTCTGAGGAGTCTTCGCTGTGCAGCACGGTGGAAAAAGCTCAACAAGCTTTAGACGATGACGAGGATGAAGAAGAAGAAGGACCTGCGGACTGCTGCAGTGCTGGCACGTACACACACACTCACTCACACACACACAAAGACACACACACACACACACTTACTCATTCACTCATTCACTCACTCACTCATTCACTCATACACTCATTCACTCACTCATTCACTCACTCACTCACTCACTCACTCACTCACTCGCTCTCTACAGGAACACACATTTTATTTCTTCTAGTCTGAGTTTGACTGATTTCTTCTTATTGATCTGATACCTAAATCATCAGATCAATTTCTTTACGCTGTTCATATTTCACAGTCGTTATAATTTCAGTTATTAATATATAAGCTGGGTTATCAATAGTATTATTAATATTCAACTAGGTTAACTCTTGTTTTTAATAATTGTATGTTATCAATAATACTGTTGTCTCTGTTGATATTAATAATTCAAAAAAGTATTATTAATATGAATATGATTGCAGATGAAGTGCAGTTCAGATAAGGCTCACAGAGAGTTAAATTGATTTAATCCATGATTATTTATCTGCTCTGTTATAAAACACAATAATAATTCAATAACAAAGCATGTTAATCATATTCAAAATAAAGTATCAATAATGGGTAATAGGGCTCTAAACTAATTAGGTGTTAAATTAAATAATATATATTAAACTTAAAACCAGGTCGCCATATAACACGCAACAGGTACTGTAAATCAATAAACAGTAACTGCACCCCATGCTTGACAATACTATATATTATATAGTAGTATATATATACGATATATATAAATATATACACACAGTATATTGTAGTATTGTAGTAGTAGTAGTATTGTAGTATCATATTATATATACTTTGTATATATATATATATATATATACACATATATAAAACTGGACGTTAAAACTGAAAGCGTAAAACTGAATGTTTCTAAGCTAACAAATGAATATTCTACTGAATACTTTAAATATTGATATCATGAATATTCATATTGTGCTTTTATACAGTACTTTTGATATTTTTATTATTATTATTATTATTATTATTATTATTATTATTATTATTATTATTATTATCATTGTTTCTAATATTAATATTATGAATATGATGTGCAGTGTTCATTTAATGGATATGAATATCCTTTATATTTATTTTATGAACATGCATGTTATTATTATGCAGAGTGCTCGGCCCGCTGTCACTTCCTGCATCTGGACCTTGATCTTCCCAGTTTGAAAATATGGTCCAAACTACGACAAACATGTTTCTTCATCGTGGAGCATCAGACCTTCGAAACTTTCATCATCTTCATGATCCTGCTGAGCAGCGGCGCACTGGTGAGTCCACTGCCAGGCCCAGCTGGTCATGGTCCCGATTGGTCCGTTTCAACCATTCCTGGTCCTGATTGGTCCTCACTAGTTGGTGGGTCCTTATCCAGGAACCAGTCACACAGGGTTATGATTCCTTGTCCTGAGGACCCGTGGGGTCTCACATAGTCCCTCCAGCCATGGTACAGGAAGGATCTGCTGTCTATCGTTATGTCTACGTTAATATTTAATATTAAATAATTAATAATTGTCTTGACAGGGCACCACCTTTGTTTTGTTTAGTTTAAAGAAACAAATATGTTTACTTTAAGTTATTGGGTCAATCTCATATCTAAAGTGTGTCCTCTTTCAATGAGCTTAAGTAACTACTTGGAGATAAACATCACAGACAACAACCTTAGAAATAAACAAACTATTTATTTGTAGCTAAAATACTTGGCAATAAAAGGTAAAATAAAGAGATTAAAATAAGAGATGAAATAACATGAAATAAATAAGAATAAATAAGAAAACAATGAACTTAAAAAATAAATTAGTACCTGATTTGGCAGTGATGGGAAGTGTGTGTTTATTTACATTTACATTTAGCAGACGCTTTTATCCAAAGCGACTTACAATTATTCAAACACCGACGGACGCAGCCATCAGGAGCAATGAGGGGTTAAGTGTCTTGCTCAAGGACACGACAGCATGCTAGCAGGAGGAGCCTGGGATCGAACCAGCAACCTTTAGATTACTAGACGACCAGCTCTACCTCCTGAGCGACCCCCCCACAAGATGAGATGAGATGAGAAAAAAAACGGAAGCCCAAATATTATTCCTATGTTCTAATCTAGAAATTGAAAACTATCCCAGCATCAATTTTTGGTCAGAGACACAAAAGAGGATCTGCTGTGAACAGCATTCCTTGAAACAACGCCTTCTGGATGGTGTGGTACCCGGCGAGCCCTTCAGGGTCTTTTGTTCCAGCCCTGGACGTGGAACGCTTCAGCGAGGAGCTCCACCAGAGCGTAGAGTCGGAAGTCTGGAAGTCATGGACTTGGGGGTCTCACTTCATCCCTTTTGGGGTGGCAGTTGGAGGCATCGTTGGAACAGCGTCAGGTGATAGAACACAGAAGCTGGTCTCAAGGCTTGGTTGGTGTGGGAGGATCTGGTCGTTAACTTCCTGACTTGTTTAAAAATACTTGCAAATACTGTTGTACAAAGCTATTATCAACTCAGTTACAAAATTTATCAGAAACTTTGGTGACTCAAAAAATACATTAAACAAGCTCACTATGTGTATTCACAAACCAGAGAGTTTTAGGTGGAAAAAAACTAAAATTCGTAAAGGAAAATAAAATGATGAATTCATTAAAGAAAAATGTGCAAAAGTTTAGTAGTTGATATAAGGCGGAAATAGTTTCTTTCAGAGTTGTCAGCACTTCTCATCAGAAAAGACGGAGTGTGTCGCACAGAGACACTCCTGCGACGTCACGTCCTCTGACCGGACTGCCGGAATCATCACTCACAAACTCCCATCACCGTCATTTTATGGGCTAAAAACAATACATATACATGAACCATCAACAGTGCTATCAAGAAAAATATAAAATGATAATAAAACAAACATCCCGACACGCTTACACACTATGACACTATATTTGTGATAAATCCACACAAACATTGATTATTGACTATGTGATATAACAAATTCATACCTGTATCATTAATAACAGAAAGCACTATCAACACACAACACAGTTGCTCAGTTAATCAGTCTGCAGTAGCCGAAAGGAAATCAAAGAATGTCCCCCGCCCCACACCCGCGGCCTCGCTTTCTCATGCCCCACCGTCCCCCCACCCCACCACCGCGCAGAAAGGAAGAATTTTAGGAGGATTTAAATGTATATTTAATACAACACAGTCAATTAATTCTATGATATAATTATAGAACCCAGAATCGCGATTGTGGCGCCTCCCCTTGCGGCTGCCTGCGCGAGCACCTTGTGTCGATTACGCACATTTTGGTGTTTTTTAGTATTTTTGGAGCTTATTGTGCGTAATCACCGGGTTTCATGACAATTCACTGCATATATGTATGACCGTATGTGTAACGGGTGCGGTTAGGACCCAATTGCAGCACAAAGACAGGCAGGGATATTTGGTAATGTCTTTTATTTGTAGAGCAGACGGAAGACAGGCAGGGGGCAGGCAGGATACGTCGTCAGGGACAGGCAGGTTCGATAACGAGGAGTGCAGACAGAAGACAGGCGGAGTGGCAGGCAGGATGCGTGATCGGAGCGAGGCAGAGTCGGTAGCAGGGAATCAGGGAACAGCTGTGTGCGCAGGTGAATGGAGTTGGGTTAATGAGACAGGTTAGGAGAGGGAGGGGAAGGTAGATGAAGGCGGAGATCATGACAGTATGTATAATGTATGTGACAAATAATCTCTTCAACTTGAACTTGTACTTGAACACGTAATTTGAGTATAACACGAACACATATGTGTGTGTGTAACGCAAGGGCTTCTTATCCCGCCATGTGATGGCGGTGGAGATCCATGGTAAAAATACCTTTATCTCCATAAAAACTCCATCTAAGAGTCATAGAGTCTTCGTGAGTAAAAATAATTAATATAATTCATAACAGTTGTATTCTAGAACATGCAATGCACTGTGAAAAGGTTCTAGAAGGAATGTGTTCAAAATGTATGACTTCACTCAGTGATACTCTAGATGAGAGAGAGAGAGAGAGAGAGAGAGAGAGAGAGAGAGAGAGAGAGAGAGAGAGAGAGAGAGAGCGAGAGAGAGAGAGAGAGAGTTTGACTTTTAGGGTTCCTTTATTTGCAGTAAGTCATGTCACAGCAGCAGCAACTTGATCACGCAGGAACCAATCAAACAACAAAAACCAGAGACAAATCAGTCAACCAGCAGCAATAGGCAGCAAGAGTACAGACATCCCTCTTCAGAGATCAGAGAACTTGGTACGCAGGGATCTGTAGGTTTCTTCACCAGGTTTGAGACAGCTGTTCACTATAAGGACAGCTCCCTTTGTAGCCCAGACTTCCTCCTTTGTACAGTTTACCTCTTTGGAGAGAGAGAGAGGAGAAAAGAAAAAGATCACAACTACCACTGAAAATCACAGGTTAACAATGAGGGAATCATCCTGGACTGAACACAGCAGAGGTGCTGTGCTCAATCCAGTATGATTCCTGGAATGACACACTTCCAACACCCCATACATTCCTGAAAGTGTCCAATTTGCTGGTCAGTTTGTAAAACTCAAACTCCACCCTGAGGCGGGCTGAGAGCAGACCAATCGTCATCTGGGCCGGGTCTACTGACCCCTGACCCCGCGCAGCATTCCTTCTGCTTTTCCAAATGGCCAGCTTGGCCACCCCCGAAACAATGCTCTCCAGGACATGTACAGAGGAAGAGGAAAATTCAGGTTGCGCCAATAATGCCATTTGCTGCACCCGCACAACCTTCAAAATCATAGCACGGATGATCGGAGCAATCTGGTCATATATTCTGCAGGTACATGTGCTTTGGATAAAAGCGTCTGCTAAATGCAATGTAATGTAATAATGTAATGTAAAAATTTAAACGTGTAATTGGCAAAGCCTTGTTGATGACAAAAGATGTAGTTCACCCATTTGATATTTTTGTCAATTGTTCACCAGGGACAAAGTATAGACACAAATCCACCTGAAATTTGGTTTTGTGCCTTAAATTTGTGAGGGGACCTCCCTTGGTTCTCTAAAGGCATCTATGTAGACACAGGGGACGTTTACAGATTGTGTTATTTTTCGGTTGACATGGGTGCAGTGTATCATGCAGTCCCAGACGTATGGAGATGTGGCCGTGTGTACTCCATTGGTTATGGGGCTTTAGGTTTGATGACCCCATTATCTTTTAGTGGTTGAGCATAATGCCGCAGTGTCGGGAGTATTATTAATAATGTTGTGATTAGTATGAATACTAGGGTCCCCCGACCCTGCGGAGTCGTTTGAATGGGTTAAATGGATGCAATGTGCTTTGCCAGCTCACGGTTTCTGCTGGGTGTAATCACTGGGTGTGAGTACTTAGCTTTTGGCAGTGGCATTAGCTTCCTCGGTGGATGCAGTGCTGATGGCGTTGGTGTCGTTTTGTCCATAGGTTGGCGGGGATGTTGGTGAGCGGGGGAGACAGTTCTGGTGATTCAGTTTGTTCAGTTGGTTCCGTTGGGGTCAGTTGGGTTCAGTTGTGGTTATATATATGTTTTAGTTAATAATCAGCACTATTTTCTATGCTAAATGTGTGTAGCTTGGAGTGGGTGGAACTCAGTGTCATAATCTTGCTGTGTGATGGCTAAGCTGTGGATCCTGGGCGGGGTTAGTCACACACACACTTTCACACGTCATCAGCAAAGTGAATGCAGTTGGAATCTCTTCCAAAAACTTCTCTCAGTACGCTCCAACCCTCTAGCCGCTCACTTCCTCCTATCTCCATTCGTGACTTCAACAGTCCATTTCTAATCGACTTTTCCATGTCCTTCTATTTCCCTCACAATACAATAATATTTCCTTCATCTTTATTCCAACAGCACTCAAACAACATTAATTTCAGCAATAATGCTGCAACGCAAAATACAGTGCACACGAGGAGGAAACAGACATTCTACAGCTACCAAAATTTTACCACGTCCCAGACAGTCAAAACTAATCCAGATTTTCAAAATGGCTCTGCTTACCTTAGTTCCTATGGGCCCTGTCCCATAGGAACTAAGGTACTGACTGGCCGAGTCGTGGGTCAGACGGTGGTCCGCGGTTCAGACCATACAACAAACCTCCATACTCACAGATTCCATTTACGCACAAAACACAACAATAATTCAAACACTTAACACACAGATTCTAATCTCTGCACAGGAATATTGCCACTGTATCTGCATTTTTTCTGTATGTTTGGCTGCTACTGAAAAGGTGGGGGCTTCTGGTTCTGTGACAATTCCGCTGCTGGATGATTGTTGATAAAACAAACTCTGTGAATGGTGCCCGTGAGCAGAAAACCGTTGGCTCTGCACTCTTGGTTGGAAGGAGAAATATGGATTAGCAATACAGAATACAGAATTATTTAGCGCTAAATAAAAAAAATGAATAAAATAACAAAGAATAAACCATGGCCTGTGTTCACTATATTCAAAGAATTGTGTCACTATAGCTAGAGAGCTATGATATTGTCTTGTGTTTCTCTGATCTGGACACATGCCACAAGGACTCTATTATTTACTCAAACTTATTTGAAAAGACCAATGACTGTGGACCTGAGAGTTCTTGCTGGTTCGGGTTCCCTAACCCTAACCCTAACCCATAATTATTAAGGTATAAGGTATTAAATATTGAGGTGCAAGGCCATTTATAGCTTCATTTAAAAGTAGCAGAATTTTTAAATCAATCCTGGTTTTAACAGGGAGCCAATGTAGAGATTTAAGAACAGGTGTTGATGTGTTCAATCTTTTATTTTCTGTGACGTTAGTGGGTGCGAGTAGTGTGGCTTGATTGAGTGGGGAACAGCGTTGGATTTTTTATGTTTGGCGTGTCAAGTAGATGCACATGACAACGCCAAAATCTTTGTGGTGTCATTTTTGTTGGTTTACCAGTTTGTAGGATCAGTTCTAATTTAGAAGAGAAATATGCCACCGGGTGGAGTTTTCCCACATGGGGTTGACACAGTACCGATAGCATATATCCACCCTATTGATCCGTAAATTTAGTAAACTGGAGTCTATAGTCAGGGAAACGGAGTGTGGGTGCTACGGTAAGGAAATGTTTCAGATCAGTGAAGGCCGCCGGAGCCTCGGGTGTCTTGGTGTGTGTGTGTGTGTGTGTGTGTGTGTGTGTGTGTGTGTGTGTGTGTGTGTGTGTGTGTGTGTGTGTGTGTGTGTGTGTGTGTGTGTGTGTGTGTGTGTGTGTGTGTGTGTGAGTGTGTGTACATGTCGCCTGATCAGGGTGTGCAGAGCCATGGCTTGGGTCATTCCCTGGGGTCACCTCCTCCCGGCGTCAACGCACCCGGTGTGCTATCACCGGGTGCGTTGCATTACATTTCACTGCATATATGTATGGAAGTATGTATATGTATGTGACAAATAAAAATCTTGAATCTTGAATCTTGAATCTTGAATCTCTGATATTGTCCAGATTTACCGTGTTTGACTCCGGTTGTCCTGTGGTCGTCTCTTTTGCGGCGTGGGACCGGCATGGGCCCAGTGTCCTTCCTGGCCGCAGTGATAGCAGGTCCTGCCGCCTAAGTTGTGACCTCCTCGGCCTCGGCGACTGAGACGGCTTCCATGGAATCCTCCGCCTCATTGGGTCTGGCCTGAGGTGGGCCACGATGTACCTTGCTGACCTGGAGATATGGCCTGAGCGAGCATGGTTATCTGGGTCTGGGACTCACATTGTTTCTTTTGATCTTGTGAGCGGTCTTTGTCCCTTTGGTGTGTTTCATAGCCGTGTTCAGCGTGGAGGATGGTATCAACAATGGTCGCTGTCTTCCAGGTGACAAACAAGTGTTTCAACATGTTTTATCAGGTTTTATCAGTCCACTATGATGGTGGAAATCAACTTCCAAGCGTGCGGCATAGGCTTGTGGGGTCTCCTCTGGGTTCTGTCCACATTTGTTGATGTTGGAGAGATTGACAACATTGGGGAAGGCTTGTCGAGCGCCTGGGATGACCTGATCAACGAATTGACGCCACTCTAGGTTGTCTGCGGAAATGATGTTAGGCTCGTCATTAAGGACGAGGTTGGGTGGATTTGGAGGTTGACGCCATACGGGAGGATGGGAGTCCAGGTCCAGATCCAGGGGAGTTCCGGCCAGTAACATATGATACAAAGAAATACATTGATTAGCATTATACGATGGTAGTGCTAATGGCTTTCCCTGTCCCTTTCCCTGATCACTATGTCTCCCAAATTTATTACTGTTCTTTCATCTTTTCCTTTCATATACTTATACGATTCTTTTGATTCCCTAACTTGTTGATCCTTTTGCAGCGTTTACTATTCCAGATACCCATGGTGAAATTCAGTCAACAGTCCGGAACTGCACTCTGTACGCCTATAAGACCCGTGAGGGCTGTACGTCTATAAGACCTGTAAGGGCGATTTTACCATAGCTGTCTCGTAGTCCCCGACTGCACACAGTCCCCGACTGCTATAGTACTTATATCGCCGACTGTGGCCTTTTATTTTATTTCATTTTTTATTTATTTTTATTTTATTTTATTTTTATATTTTATACAGTCGTCACTATATTTCCAGGTTTTGTCTGAACCTCGATTTAAAATTTGAGAATAAAGTAACCAATGTTTCCACTTTAGAGAAAAAAAAATATATAAAAATAATAAAAACCTGTATCATAAAATAAATCATGATTTTAGATCTGATTTAAAAAAATATATTTTTTAATTTTAGACTAAGAAACCTTCTTACAAACTCTACATCTGTCTTACTCCGCTATCAGGAATGTAGATCGAGGCAGCGCCCCAGAGTCCCACCGAAGAACGATCCTCCAAACGAGGATTTTAGTCCATGACTGCTCCGTCGTCGATGGTCCCCCTGGACACAGCTCGATCCTGTTCCGGGATGCCAAATTATGTTAAAGAGGCAGACAGACGTTGGTTTTAGTACGGCGCAGCAATACGGCATCACGAACAACCCTGAACAGTGACACAGTATGCGGTACAGTATGCTACATAATAGTACAGTAAGGTAGTGGAGCCTATTTGTGTGGCTCAGTGAGGACCCCTGGTGAGGTCAGCGTTGACAGTTCTAATGGCTTGCGGGAAAAAACTGTCTCAGTCTCTCTGTTCTCAGGATCCTTCATGATCCTGCGGGCTCTGCTACTACACCTCCTGGTGTATAACTCCTGCAGGGGGGGGAGGGTAGTTCCAGTGGTATGTTCAGCTGAACGCACCACCCTCTGCAGGGCCCGCCTGTCGTGAGCAGTACAGCTCCCAAACCAGGCATCAATGTTGCCTGTCAGGATGCTCTCCACTGTTCCAGAGTAGAAGGACTTGAGGATCCTCACCGAGACCCGGAATTTCCTCAGCTGCCTGAGGTGGTAGAGACGCTGCTTCGCCTTTCTCACCAGAGTGTCTGTGTGTACAGTCCATGTTAAGTCCTCTGTGATGTGGACTCCCAGGTATTTGAAGCTGCTCACCCTGTCGACAGAAGTCCCATTAATCACCAAGGGCGCGTGCGTCCTCGATTGTGATGCTCGCCTAAAGTCCACAATCAGCTCCTTAGTTTTGCTGACATTCAGGTGAAGGCTGTTGTCCTGGCACCAGAGTGACAGGTCAGCCACCTCCTCGCGGTAGGCCTTCTCGTCGCAGTGGGTGATCAGGCCCACAACAACGGTGTCGTCAGCAAACTTTATGATGGTGTTGGAGCTGGACCTGGCCACAGAATCATGTGTGTACAGGGAGTACAGTAGGGGGCTGAGGACGCAACCCTGGGGGGATCCTGTATTCAGGGTGAGGGAGCTTGACATGAGCTTCACCACCCTGACCACCTGGGGGCAGGCTGTGAGGAAGTCCAGGATCCAGGCACACAGCTGAGCATTCAGTCCGAGCTCCTTCAGCTTGACAGCCAGTCTGGTGGGGACTATGGTGTTGAAAGCTGAACTATAATCAATGAACAGCATTCTCACATAGGCCCCCTTCTGGCCATCCAGATGCGTGAGCGTGGTGTGCAGTACCTGGGAGACCGCGTCATCCGTGGATCTGTTCTGCCGGTACGCGAACTGCAACAGGTCCAAGGTGCTCAGGGTACAGGCCTTCAGCCAGAGGAGGGCCAGGACCCACCCCGAGGAGGGCCAGGACCCACCCCGAGGAGGGCCGGGATCCACCGCGAGGAGGGTCGGGACCCACCGCGAAGAGGGTCGGGACCCACCACGAGGAGGGCCAGGACCCACCAGGTTTTTGATTGCAAAATACCTGCAGGTGTAATGAATCTTGTTTGGATGTAATTTTTATATAGCTTTAAGAGCTCTAAATCCACAGTGTTTGTATCTTTTGTAACTTGAACTGTCTTTCACAGAACCCAAATGTGGGTGTCTCTGCCCACAGGTACAGGTTTAGGAAGGGAGGGGGTCTTTCTGGCATTTAGGCCCTGACATGGCGAGAGTATATTCATACAGATCAGACAAAAAGGCTCCCTGATGTCTTGTTTGAACTGTGCTGTCCCAAAGACCAGGTGCTTGAAGTTTCATCCAAATCGATCCACAGACAGAGCAGATATTAGCGAAAAACCAAACAAATTTTGAGCGCTATTACACCCGTACACAGTACATCTGATGCCAAAACTATCTGGAAGACATACTTCAGCATGAGATAGGAACATAGTTGAGGTGTCGTTTTACCCCTATGTCACATGGATCCCGTGGTTTAAATTTTATCCAAATCGATCCACATACGGAGCAGATATTAGTAAAATACCAAACAACTTTGACCCAAAATATTTAGTTGGTCGGGGTGAACTGACCCATCACACATCTGGTTCTAAAATTAAGGAGATGATATTTACAGTAAGACGCTTCATGACATCATCATATAATTTACTATTAATTATATTTACAGTAAGCTGCTTTAAGATGTCATCATATTATTCACTATTAATGATATTTACAGTAAGATGCTTTATGGCGTCTTCATATTATTTACTATAAATTATATTTACATTAAGATGCTTTATGACATCTTCATATTACTGACTTTAAATGATATTTACAGTGACGATTTATGACGTCATCATATTATTTACTATAAATTATATTTACAGTAAGACGTTTTATGACGTCTTCATAGTATTTACTATAAATTATATTTACATGAAGATGCTTTATGACATCATCATATTATTTACTATAAATGTACAGATTCTGATTGAGAATGTCCAGTTGGACCGTGTCCAGTGTGTGGCATGGTCTTGGTAACTCTGTAGTGTTGAGACGTGACCAAACTATGGATTTACGTGTATATTTATACAGCTTCTTACCTGGTAGATGTCGGTAGATCTGTTAGATTTATATTTTAAATCCCTGCTCCACATTACTTTGCCGGATTAATGAAAAAAATAAGAGAAAATAATCCTTAAATGTCATCTGCGTGTCCCTGTAAACGATTGAAATGTGTGACTGAGTGATGCATTTAAGATCCAGAGTGGCGTCAGAGAAATAAAAAACTGTGCAACGGTGATTACCCACAGAAATACCACAACAATTTTGGTTTTTCATGGAAACGTAACTTACTCAAAATGTAACCCCATTAAAAAACTCAACAAATGACGTGCCCGACAGCAACGACCACCCTTCACTGAGAGAGTGCAGCTCTATTTCCACAGACAACACGATAAGTTCTAACAATGAGAGGTTTACAGGTAAACATGGACGTTTTTTTAAAGACAGCAGGGTTGCGTTGTGTAGACTGCAGAGTGGTTGCTCCGCGAGACGAGCAACCGTGAGACAATAGACCAGGGGGAGCCCATGCAGCGTTCAAGTATTCTTGGAAAATCCTGCTGCGTTTGAGAATCCGGGAAACTGTAAAACATGCCCAACACAACTTAAATGGAACCCGTGTATTGGTGCCTGCAGCTATATTTACTATTTTTATTCTCCTTGGCCTTTTTCGGGCTAAAACTGTCTGTAACAGGACAACTTCTGCAACTATAGACACAGTTGAGGTCTCATTAGAACCAGGACGTCTCAGACATCTTGTGGTTCAAGTTTCATCTCTATCGATCCAAAAGAAATGATGAAATTTCGCCAGAAATAGCAGAACATTCGTGTGTCACCCACATGCCGAGGTTGTAAAAATGTTGTGGTCGGGTGGTGTAGCAAGATGAGTTTGTGGAGTAAGATGCTTTGTGACATCATTATCCAATTCCTTATAAATGTGCAGGTTGTGGTGACGAACACACTCGCACCGTGCAAGCTAGATAGTGTAGACTCTCTGTACCACTACAGAGCTGTTGATGCTGTTGAGCTACAGATGTTACAAACTATGTGTGTGTGTGTGTGTGTGTGTGTGTGTGTGTGTGTGTGTGTGTTGCCTTACCTGCTTGACATCGGCGGAGCTTTTTGTTTAATATTTTATCTTTTTCCCTTTTTGTAAATATAAAACACATTCTGTTCGCATCTAACCGTTAACATACATGTAGGAGTCTAAAACAGCATTCACAGTTTGTGACCTCACACATGGAGTTTGCTTTCAGCTTCAGAGCAAAGGATCCGAATTAGGTCAGTTTTATTTTAGTCCCAAAAGTTAAAGAATTTGATGAAATGTCTGTGGGGAACATGCAGTGTTGAATCCATTTAAATGGATCCTCTACACGGAGTGATTTCCTTCCACAGAGACACCGTGAGGCAGGACTTTGTGGAATAGAAGTAGGAAGTAGTAGGAAGTAGATTGGGACCTGACAGGAAGTAGGCAGGGATCTGACAGTAAGTGCACAGGGATCTGACAGGAAGTAGACAGGGACCTGACAGGAAGTAGACAAGGACCTGACAGGAAGTAGACAAGGACCTGACAGGTAGCAGACAGGGGCCTGACAGGAAGTAGACAGGGACCTGACAGGAAGTAGACAGGGATCTGACAGGAAGTAGACAGGAACCTGATAGGAAGTACACAGACACCTTCTAATTTTTAGGATAAAGTCCCAACACGCAACAAGTGGATCCTTGTATTAGTAATTCTGTCACGAGGTCTCACAGCGTCATTACGTCAGCTGATGCTGCGTTCAGAGGAAACTCAGGAAACTGAACTTGTTTAAGACGTAATGTTGATGTAAGGAGAAGTGACAGCATGAACTGATGCTGCGTTTGTTATTGGTGTCGATACTGGACTCGGTGTATTGCTACCTGCAGCTGTATTTAGGGGTCCATGACGTGACATGACATCATCATACAATGTACTATAAATGTGCAGATTATGGTTTTATATGTACATTTTGCATCGGGCACGGAGCGTGGTGTAATCGGGTCCATCGCTCCGTCGTGGTTAGAGATTACAAACTAGGTTAGGGTTAGGTGTTAGGTGTGTGTGTGTGTGTGTGTGTGTGTGTGTGTGTGTGTGTGTGTGTGTGTGTTTATGTATCTTCTTACCTGGTTGATGTCTGCGGGGCTGTAAATGAAGACACTGTATTCCAATATAACCCTTTGTTATATGCGGTGTTGTGTTCCTCCTTAGTTTTCCGGATTCGCAGAAGTGGTAAGACACAAAATCTACAAGTCCTTGACGAGTTCACATTCTTAGAAAGAATCAAGTTCAAGTTCAAGAGATTATTTGTCACATACATATACATACGGTCATACATATATGCAGTGAAATGTCATGACACCCGGTGATTACGCACAATAAGCTCTATAAGCTCTAAAAATACAAAAAAATACCAAAATGTGCGTAATCGACACAAGGTGCTCGCGCAGGCAGCCGCAAGGGGAGGCGCCACAATCGCGATTCTGGGTTCTATAATTATATCATAGAATTAATTGACTGTGTTGTATTAAATATACATTTAAATCCTCCTAAAATTTTTCCTTTCCGCGCGGTGTTGGGGTGGGGGGATGGCAGGGCATGAGAAAGCGAGGCCGTGGGTGTGGGGCGGGGGACATTCTAGAAAAATAGTATCCTGAAAATTGTAAACAATCAAGTCAAAATGTCAACTGTTTTCCGGTTTCATGGAATCGTAACCTATCAGAAAACATTGACACAAAAAAACATTAATCTACAAATACTCGTCACCACATTGAATCAAGTCCACTCGACTGTGGGAACATGCGATGCGTTAATGTACTAAGAGAACTAGGAGCTGTGAAATCAAATTTAGGATTTGGGATCAAGGAACCGTAACTTGTTGGGAAATGTATCCACAGAAAGGCATCACCACTAAAATTATAAAACTTCACTATGCTGCATAAGATTCCATAAATTATTGCCCCACATGAGACCAAACGTCACCTGTTTGTCACTGTGACTAGAGAGTTATTTACACAAACAATAGGTAAGTTCTAACAATGATGAGGTTTGGTTTAAATGCAAAAATAGACAGTTGTTTTAAAGAAACCTCATGTACATGCAGCTTCCTACAGCTAAATGTCATAAAATGAAAAGAGAAAAAAAAAAATTTAAAGTGTCTTTCCATATTAAGTCAAATTCAGATTTAATGTTAATGTTCTTTAAATGTTGTCTAAAACAATAAACATTCAAAACAACTTTAAACATTAAAAAAAATATTGAAAGGATATCTATGAATGTATGTAAAGTGTAAACACTGCTTGTTCCTGTGTGCGGCTGTCAGTTGAACAGCAGTTCTTATGTTCAGAATGTTTGCAAATGGACACAAAATGACCGAGATGATGTTTTGATGGAAGTAAATTATCTTTATCAGGATATGAATAAGTCTGGTAGAATAAATTATAATGTTCCAGGAAGAGATTATATTGCAATAACATAATTTCCAAAAAGACAAATGATGTTTCATTCCAAATAAAGTATGCTTAGCCGTTCACTGGCTGTATTGGTGTAGATCACTACGACTCTGTGAAACTTTGTTTAAATGTGACATCTGTTATTGAAATAATAATTTGAGAGTACTTAAAGCCCTAGTAATGAGTGACCATTGTGAAACAAAACGCAGTGTGGCCGATGGTAACTGCTTCTTTAAGGTATTATCATTTGCAAAGAGAGAAAACAAAGGAAATGAGGAAAAAAAACTGATGGTGGTGAAACACGTGAAAGAAAACTCCAATGTGTTCAGCAATTTTTCAAGATGTGAATTCTTATCTGTTTAAAATTAATTACAATCACAAATGAAATATGTTGGAAGTTGGACGACTGAAGTTGTAATACAGGCAGCAGCAGATGTACTAGGTGTGCATATATTCACATAGAGTCATAATGGTTAAAATATTGAGTATCAAAGCCACAATTTCAGATGAGAATAATGCAGAATCCATGTCCTATAGTTTCATTCATCACTATGGAAAATCTTCAAAATCGTCAAAATCTTCAAAATGTAATTTGTCACCAACGTGAATAAAATGGACCCTGAATATTGCTGCCTGCCGCTGTATTTATAGTAATTATTGTTTTGATGTTGCAGGCATTTGAGGACATCTACCTGGAGCAGCGCAGGACCGTCAAGACCCTCCTGGACTTCTCTGACCAGGTCTTCACCTTCGTCTTCATTGTTGAGATGCTGCTAAAGTGGATCGCTTATGGATTCAGAACCTACTTCACCAATGCCTGGTGCTGCTTGGACTTTCTCATCGTGGACGTAGGTTACTGTACTACGAATAGTACTTTACTACTACAGTAGTAATACTGCAGTACTACAGTACTAGTACTGTACTAATGCTGCAGTATTCTCCTAGGTGTCCCTCGTGTCCCTAACAGCGAGCATCCTGGGATACTCGGAGCTGGGAGCCATCAAGTCCCTGAGGACGCTGCGCGCCCTTAGACCCCTGAGGGCCCTGTCTCGCTTTCAGGGCATGAGGGTGAGAGAGGGAGACAGACAGACAGGCAGGCAGGCAGGCAAACATACAAACAGGCAGACGAACAGTCAGGCAGGCAGACAGACAAACAGGGAGACAGACAGACAGGCAGACGGGCAGGCAGACAGACAAACAGACAGACAGGCAGACAGGCAGGCAGGCAAACAGACAAACAGGCAGACTGACAGACGGACAGATAGATAGGCAGACAGGCAGACAGGCAGGCAGGCAAACAGACAAACAGGCAGACGGACAGGCAGACAGGCAGGCAGGAAGGCAGGCAGGCAGACAGGTAGACTGCTGGTCCCACAGCAAGACTGGACTATGCTGTCTCTCTCCCTGTCTCCCTCTCTCTGCCTGTCTCTCCCTCCCGCTCCTCATGTCTTCCTTCCTGCCCCCCCTGTCTAACCCCCCACTTCCTCCTCACCTGTCTCTCTCTCTCCCTGTCTCCTGACCGGTCGCACCTTCTGCTCCCTCCCTCCATCCGTCTTCAACGTGCTTCTGGTGTGTCTGGTTGCTACCTCTCTACCTGGCTGTCTCTCTCCCCCCAGGTGGTGGTGAACGCCCTGGTGGGGGCGGTGCCCTCTATTTTCAACGTGCTGCTGGTGTGTCTGATCTTCTGGTTGCTCTTCAGCATCATGGGCGTCAACCTGTTCGCAGGGAAACTGTCTCGCTGCGTCGACGCCACATCGCAGCTGCTTCCTGTCGCACAGGTCGACAACATGTCGCAGTGTCTACAACTCGGCCAATCAGAGCCGGGCGTGCGCTGGGCCTTGCTCAAGGTCACCTACGACAATGTGGGCATGGGCTACTTGGCGCTGCTGCAGGTGGTGAGTTGCTACGCTGGGCTAGGCTAGACAGGTGGTGACTCCCCTAGCAACAGCAAACGGGCTACTGACTGCTACCTGGCTCGGCTAACCAGGATAGGCTAACCAGGCTAGGTTAGGCTAGCTTCTTATTCTGCACCAGGACTAACAATCAGGACCAGAAATAAAATTCAAAAACAAACAGTAATTTCATATTTTGTGACATGAATGACGATCAATGAACAATAATGTTTCTATTAAGTCCAGTCAATAGAATAAATAATACAATCGATTACACATTGAAATATTACATTAAAAGAATACAACAAATAATACAATCAATTACTGTAATTTCTGGGCTATTAAGCCCGAATATAAGCCTGACTATAAGCCGCACCCACTGAATTTTTTTTAAATAATTATTTTGAACATAAATAAGCCGCACATGTCTATAAGCCGCATGTGCCTACCGGTACATTTAAACAAATTAACTTAATACAGGTTTTAACTAAACACTGCTTGTAACAAAAATAAATAGGCTTAAACGAAACACGGCTTGTAACAAAAATAAATAGGCTTTAACGAAACACGGCTTGTAACCAAAATAAAAAATTAGCGGTAAACAGTAGCCTACCAAGAAAGTCATTGGTCACTATCTTCCTCCTCCTGCACACTGAAACCACTGGAGTCATCTCCTTCGGTGCCGGCGTTGAATAGCCTCGGAATTGTTTCATCTGATGTTGGATCGTTTTCATTGTCGCTCTCGTCACTTTCATCCGGAGGCAAATTCCCTGCTGAGCTCATCAACACGCAGCAGTCCAGCCTTTTGAAACCTGTTGATGATAGTGGAGTTTTTGACAATGCTCCACACTGTCTGGACCCACTGGCAGACACCACCATGGTCCACCTCTAAAATCCTCAAACTTCATTGCGGTAGCGATTGTTTTGGCTTTCAGTCGGATCTGCACGGTTGAAACACCTCGGCCGTCTGCTCTCTGTGTGTTGACCCAGTCTTCGAGCTCATTTTCTAGTTCGGGCCATCTGCTTTTCTTCCCTCTGAAAGCTTTTGTCTTTTTGCACTGAGTCAGTTCCTCACGCTGCTGTTTCCAACGTTGTATCATCGACTCATTAAGGCCAAGCTACAGCTCTATTTCCTTTTCCCTCAACCAGATTGATCGCCTTCAACTTGAAACCTGCATTATATGCATTTCTTTGTGTCTTTGCCATGATGAGGGTGACGAAATGACTACCGTAAATGATGGGAAGTTTGAGCGTGCTCGATTTTATCTAAACAGTAAACGAAACAGTTACATTGTTTCACCTTAACCCGTTCTGTAACGGGTGTGGTTAGGACCCAATTGCAGCACAAAGACAGGCAGGGATAGTACTCGTGGGAGACCCCGTCCATCTCCACGTCCTCCGCTAAATGGGCCACATGATCCTCATCGGAGTAGTCGGAGACCCCGTCCATCTCCTCGTCCTCCGCTAAATGGGCCACGTCCTCATCTGAGGAGGGACCCCCAGGGTTGACATCCTCCGCCTCTGAAACGTCGCTGGAGGACTGTATTTTATTCTATATATTTTTTATCTTATTCTATAAGTATTCCACTTACTGTATTACGTTTTAGGAGTCAGTTAGTCGGTCTATTAGAAAGGAATTTTCTACTTTTTATTTTATTTTATTTTTTGTACTTTTTCCTAGGACTTCTTGTGTGCTATCACCGGGTGCGTTGCATTACATTTCACTGCATATATGTATGGAAGTATGTATATGTATGTGACAAATAAAAATCTTGAATCTTGAATCTTGAATCTTGAAACAAGAGAGGTGGTGGGGTCTGCGGTCGGCAGGGTTGACCCGGTCTGGAGGGCTGGTCAGGATGTCGCTGATGGAACCTCCTGATGAGGGTGTGGTCCAGAATGTGCCTCGCAGGGACCCAGGACCTCTCCTCCAGGCCGTAACCCTCCCAATCCACCAGGTACTGCAGGCCTCTCCCATGCCGGCGGGAACGTAGGAGACGGCGGACAGAAAAGGCAGGACCCCCGTCAATGAAGCGCGGAGGAGGCGCCAAGGGGACCAGAGCACTCTCCCGGACCGGCTTAACTTTGGACACATGGAAGGTGGGATGGACGCGCATGGACCTGGGGAGCTTGAGCCGCACTGCCACCGGGTTAACGACCTTCTCGATCATGAACGGGCCGATGAACCGAGGAGCCAGCTTTTTGGATTCCACCTTAAGGGGGAGGTCCCAGGTGGAGAGCCAGACCTTCTGGCCCAGCTGGTAGTCCGGGGCCTGGGAGCGGCGACGGTTGGCGGCAGAGGCATTGCGGCCAGCGGCTCGGAGGAGGGCGGCCCGGGCCCGGGTCCAGATCCTGCGGCAGCGGCGAATGAAGGCCTGGACGGACGGGCAGGAAGCCTCCTTCTCAAGGGCCGGGAACAGAGGCCGTTGGAAGCCATAGGCGCACTGGAAGGGGGGGAGGCCTGTGGCCGAACTGGTCAGGGTGTTGTGGGCATATTCCACCCACAAAAGCTGCTCGGACCAGGACGACGGGTGGAGCTGGCGGGTGGCTGAGGTGCGGCGGCTTGCTTCAGGCAGGCCTTATGGCACGCAGGACTCCATCCCAGAATAGCCCCTGTGGTCCAGTCGAGGTGTGGGTTGTGACGCCGGAGCCAGGGGAACCCCAGGAGGAGAGGGTGACGAGGTGAGTGCAGGATGCAGACAGTATCGTCTCGTGGTGGTTGCCGGACAGGAGCACGCGGATGGGCACTGTCTGATGGGTGACTGTCCCCAGGAGGCGGCCATCCAGGGCAGTGGCAGGTACCGGAGAAGGCAGGAGAACTCGACCAACATCCAACTGCCGTGCTAGTTTATCGTCGATGATGTTAACATCTGAACCAGAGTCAATAAGTATGGCGAGGGAATGTGAGCCTTGGGGCAGGAGCAGCCGAGCCTGGCACAGGGGGCGTAGGTTGGAGGGGGATTTGGAGGTGTGGCTCACCAGGACCTCCTCCCTCACTGGCGAGCCCAGTCCTTTAGAGTCCAGTAGAGGCAAAGGTTCCCCACCCGGCGTCTCTCCTTCTCCTCTGGGGTGAGGCTGGACCGGTCAACCCGCATGGGAGAGGCCTCACTCATTGACGGGCCGGAAGAGCTGGCGGCGGGAGGAACCTGGAAGACGGGTTGCTGGGCGGCGCTCCACTTGCCTCTGACGCCTCTCTCGCTGGCGGGCCTGGATGCGTCGGTCGATACAGGAAGCAAGCTCAATGATGCCATCGAGAGAGGTGGGCAGGTCGTGGGAAACTAGCTCATCCTTCACGTACTCGGCTAATCCCATCAGGAATGCGTCAATCTGGGCTGCCGGGTTCCACTCACTCAGTCGAGCCTGGGTGCGGAAGTCGATCGCGTAATCGACCACGGAGCGGGACCCTTGACTGAGACCCAGGAGACCACCAGCATCGGGACCTTGTGATGTCACCCCGAACACCTTGCGGAGCTCGGCGGCGAAGGCGTGGAAGGAGGAGCAGGCTGGTGTGCGTCGTTCCCACTCGGCCGTTCCCCACAGCCGAGTGCAACCCGTCAGGTGATTTATGGTGAACGCCACCCGGGCTTCCTCGGAGGCGAAGGTGTGGGGCTGCAGAGCGAAGAGGATGTAAGAGTTCGTAATGAACGAACTACAGCCGTCTGCGTCTCCGGTGTAGCGTTCTGGAACCCCCACCCGGGGCTCCAGGGAGTACCCAGGATGGGTCGGTGCTGGTGCAGGTGGGTCCGGGGAAGCAGGCGGCGGGATGAACTGACCAAGAGCGATGGCGAGCTGCTGGACCTGGGCAGCTAGCGTGGCGAGCCCTTGCTCCTGGCTAGGCGCTGCTAGCCGAACGTCCGCTGTGGTGGAGGCTCGGAGAGCCTCCTGGTGTTGGAGCTGTGACTCCACCCTTCCCAGGCGAATCAGCAACTCGGGATTGTGTGCTGGGTCCATTGTTGGCCAGATTGTACTGTAACGGGTGTGGTTAGGACCCAATTGCAGCACAAAGACAGGCAGGGATATTCGGTAATGTCTTTTATTTGTAGAGCGGACGGAAGACAGGCAGGGGGCAGGCGGGATACATCGTCGGCGACAGGCAGGTTCGATAACGAGGAGTGCAGACAGAAGACAGGCGGAGTGGCAGGCAGGATACGTAGTTGGAGCGAGGCAGAGTCGGTAGCGGGGAATCAGTCCGGAGAACGCTGGAACGCTGGTGCAAGCATCGAAGACAATCTGGCAATGGGTGACTGGTGAGAGGTATATATAGTGGTTAGATTGCAGATCTGGAACAGCTGTGTGCGCAGGTGAATAGAGTTGGGCTAATGGGACAGGTAAGGAGAGGGAGGGGAAGGTAGAAGAAGGCGGAGATCATGACACGTTCGGCAATTTCATTGGTCTAATGAAAGCTTCATGTCGCCGAAAAACTGAGCACCGTCACATAATGTGTTTTTTGCTCAGTTTTTTGGCGGTATGAAGCTTGTGAAAGCGGGAAAAATCCATAAATTTGCCGCATCATTGTTTAAGCCGCGAGGTTCAAAGCGTGGGAAAAAAGTAGCGGCTTATAGTTTGGAAATTACGGTATACATTTCATTACATTTATGTGCACTGTGGTGCTGCCTACGTACACTGTATTACTGCTTATGTGCACTGTGGTACCGCTACGTGCACTGTAGTGCTGTTTACGTGCACTGTGGTACTGCTTAAGTGCACTGTGGTACTGCCTACATGCACTGTGGTGCTGTTTCCATGCACTGTGGTGCTGAATATGTGCACTGTAGTGCTGCTTACGTGCACTTTTAGTGCTGCTTAGGTGCACAGTGGTGCTGCTTACATGCACTGTGGTACTGCTTAAGTGCACTTGTACTGCTTATGTGCACTGTGGTACAACTTAAGTGCACTTGTAGTGCTGCTTACATGCACTGTAGTCCTGCCTATGTGCACTTGTAGTGCTGCTTACGTGCACAGTAGTGCTGCTTACGTGCACTTTTAGTGCTGCTTATGTCCACTGTGGTACTGCTTACGTGCACTGTGATACTGCTTCTTGCACTGTAGTGCAGCTTTCATGCACTTTGGTACTGCTTCGTGCACTGTAGTGCAGCTTACGTGCACTGTGGTACTGCTTACGTGCACTGTGGTACTGCTTACGTGCACTGTGGTACTGTTTACATGCACTGTGGTACTGCTTACTTGCAGTGTACTACTGTCTACGTGCACTGTAGTACTGTCAACGTTTACTGTCGTACTGTCAATGGGCAGTGTACTTCTCTCCACGTAGACTGTAGTACTGTTTGCATGCACTGTTTATTGTACTGTAGTGCATCTACTGTAAGTGCACGGAGTAATGTGTGTGTACTTTCAGGCGACCTTTAAAGGCTGGATGGACATCATGTATGGAGCAGTCGACTCTCGAGAGGTGAGTACTGTAAAGTACTACTATACTCTCTCAAAGCACTAGATTTAGTGAAATAATGATTTACAGGTACTCCTCACTTAACAACCTACCTTTTTAACGATGTTCAGAATTACGACGAGCTCTCTGACCATTCTGTATTGTACACTATGTATAATACCAAGCATCTCATCTCATCACCCTTTACTGTATATACTATCTAAACTATATATACTGTATATACTATATTTACTATATATTCTGTATACATCTCATCACCGTTCTCTCTCTCGTTCCCACAGTCTGTCAGTATTCACTACACTAGTGTTCACAATGGCCACGCCCCCTTGCCGTGAAATAACATAATATACATTATATACACTATATATACGATATACACTATATATACAATATATACTGTATACACTATATACGCTATATACAGTATACTATATACATTATATATACTATATACACTGTATACACATATACATTATATTACTATATACACTGTATACACAAATACATTATATTACTATAAACAGTATACTATATACACTATAAACACTATATATACTATATACACTATATGTACAATATTGATACAGAATGCGGCGGTGCGACTGGTGTTCAATCAGCCAAAGAGGGCACATGTCACTCCGCTGCTCATCGAGCTCCACTGGTTACCTGTAGCCGCCTGCATCAAGTTCAAGTATCTGATGCTGGCCTACAGAGTGATTGTTGGGAATGCTCCCGCCTACTTAAATGCTCTTGTAAGAGCACATGTTGCCCCCCGGATGCTGCGCTCGTCAAATGAGTGTCGCCTGGCTCTGCCGGCCATACAGCCACGGCAATCCAGGCTATTCTCATTTGTAGTTCCACGTTGGTGGAATGAGCTGCCAAAAATGACCAGAGCAGGGAGCTCCCTCTCTGTCTTTAAGGAGCACTTGAAGACCCAGCTCTTCAGTGAGTACCTCCTGTCCTAACCTACAGTTACTTAGCACTACCTTGCAGTATTTATTGTTACACTAATGGCGTTGTTACACTAATCTCTGTCGCAATGTAGCTTGAATGTTATTCTCCCTTGTAAGTCGCTTTGGATAAAAGCGTCTGCTAAATGACTAAATGTAAATGAAAATGTAAATATATACTATATATGCTATATATACCACATACACTATATACACTGTAAACACTGTATATACTATAAACACTATATATACTATATACACATATACACTATATACACAATATATACTATGTATACTACTATAGACACTGTATACACTATATACACTATATATACTAAATACACTATATAAACTATAAACACTACACTATATATACTATATACACAATATACTTCATATAATATATAAACTGTGTACATCTCATCACCATTCTCGGTCTCGTTCCCGCAGTCTGTCAGTATTCACTTCACTAGTGTTCACAATGGCCATGCCCCCTTACCGTGAAATAACATTATATACACTATATACACTATATATACTATATACACTATATATACTATATATACTATATACACTATATGCACTATATATATATTACTATGTATACTGTGTATTTGTACAGGTGGAGCAGCAGCCGCTCTACGAGTCCAACCTGTACATGTACCTTTATTTCGTCATCTTCATCATCTTTGGATCCTTTTTCACCCTCAACCTCTTCATCGGAGTCATCATCGACAACTTCAACCAGCAGAAAGCTAAGATGAGTCCCTAGGAGATACAGATGTGAATGAATGTATTTTCGGCCTTGTATTTATATATATATATGTATGTATGTATGTATGTATGTATGTATGTATTATGTATGTATGGGTTAATCCAGGCTGTCTATGATGTTTAACCAAGCCCATCCAACTTGTTTTGCTGGAAGAAGGTTTGCATCACCAGCTTGGCCTCTGTGCCTGAAGAGAGGAACCCTGGCCCATATCCTCAGCTGCTGTTCCAAAGCCCTGGTGATGGGCACTACCACTAGTGCCATGACTAAGTCCTGAAGGCCATAGGGGACACTATCTGCAGTGGGATTAGCCACTGCAAACGCTTCCACCCAGCAAAGAAGACCATCGCTTTCAAGGCTGGGCCTACTTGCAATGACACAAGACTGGAAGCTGAAACAGCTAAACAACTGAAGTTCCCAGAAACTGTTGTCACAACAACGCTGATGCCGGACATGGTGCTGATCTAGGAAGCCTCTAAGCATGAGGAAGAGGGAAAAGTCGCTGAGCTAGTAGAAGTATGCCGAAGCAACGGGTGGTGAGTGAGATGCGAACCCATTGAGGTGGGATGCAGAGGGTTCGCAGGCCAGTCTCTCTGCAGAGCCTACAACATGCTGAGCATCACAGTGGCAGTAGGCCATCAAGTTGGCCAGGAGGCAGTAGAAGTTGCTTTGAGGTGGCTGTGAATCAGAAGAGGAAAGCCATGGGTGGGAGAGTGCTACCTGGACACAAGCTGGGGCTTGTTCAATCCTGGATGGGTCGCCTGTGTGAGGGTGTCTGATTGATGAAAGACCTGAAACACCCAGTGACCCCAGGTAACATCACTGATGAGGTGTCCAGGTGCATCATAAGATGATGTATGTCACAAGTGTACTTATGTATCTAAATAGGTATATTTATATTGGGTTAGGGTTAGGGTAGGGAAGGGTTAGGGAAACCCTTCCTCATGGAACGAAACAAGCACCGTGCATCATGGGAACACTTTCTCAGTAAGTATCTTACCCTCCCCCATCAACAGTTTTCCCAGAGTGACAAAATGGTTGGAGCCCAGTTGGGTTGAGCCCTGATGTCTTTGCATCCAGATCCTTTCCATCCAGGCCAAATGTACTGTAGCATTCCTAGTATATACATACTGTACGTATGTCTGTATGTATGTATGTATCTCTATATAGGTACAGTATGTATGTATGACTATGTATGTACAGTAGGTATGTATTTATGTACAGTATACTATATGTATGATGATGTAATTATGTATCTCTGTTTTTATGTATGTATGATGATGTAAGTATATATGTATGTATGTATGTCTGTACAGTATGTATGTATGACTTTGTAAGTTTGTATGTATTTATTTATGTATGTAGGACGATGTTTGCATTTATGTATGTTTATATGTATGTATATATGTATGTATGACTATTTATGTTGTATGTATGTATGTATGTATGTATGTATGTATGTATGTATGCATATATGTATTACATACATACATTCTTCAAACAATTCTCCATAAAAAGTTCAAAATAAAGATAAATTAAAATTTGAACAGTAGTCAAACAAGCAATATTTTTTGATTGGGAAGAAACTAAGAAATAAACAAGCTTTAATAAAGTTATTTGTTTTTGTTTGATTAAATGTATTTTACTTAATGTCAATAGTTATAATACAAATTCAATTTAATGTCATATTTTGAACAGATTAGATGGATTGGCCATTAATATTCAAGATTCAAGATTCAAGAGGTTTATTCGTCACATACATATACATACTTTCATACATATAAGCAGTGAAATGTAATGCAACGCACCCGGTGATTACCCCCAATATGTCCTAGACAGTAGCACAGTAGCTACCTAAGAAAATTTATTTCTACTAGACCAATGAACTGATTCCTAAAACATAATACAGTAAGTCGAATACTTATTGAATAAAATAAAAATATATAGAATAAAATAAATAAAATTAAATTAAATGGAATAGATAAAGGGTAGGCTTACGTATATGGGATAGACTTATGTATATGGGATAGGCAATTATGTAAATACAGATATGTGCATTAAAGTGGCATGTGAATAAAGTGAGGTAGTGTTTGTGGGATAATACAGCACAGTATACAGTACGGCGCAGCAATACGGTAACACCAAACAACCCAGATCAGTGACACAGTATGCAGTACAGTATGCCACATACAGTACAGTAGGTAGTGGAGCCTATGTGTGTGGCTCAGTGAGGACCCCTGGTGAGGTCAGCATTGACAGTTCTTATGGCTTGCGGGAAAAAACTCTGTATCGGTCTCTCTGTTCTCGCTTTGTGACTGCGGAGGCGCTTGCCTGACCGTAGCAGCTGGAACAGTCCGTTGTTGGGGTGGTGAGGATCCTTCATGATCCTGCGGATCCTGATCATTATTAGACAGAGACCAATACCTTGGCTGTTCTCTTTATAAAGATCAGATACTGCAGGGTAGACTGCAGTATCTTGGAAAAAACAGAAAGTGTTGTTACTGCTGCTTCCGTTCCCATGCACTTCCATTCACGGCCGTACCGGCATTTTCCCATAAATGATACTAGATTGAGAGAAAATTTATGGAACGACTTTTACGGAACATCAAGACCGGATCCCTTTCCCACATGACGCCGATACGGAACATTGCTTGTAGATTTATAGCTTTCAGTGCAAGTGGGAAAGGAACTTTAATTTGTCTTAGAGTCTCTAGTTTGATCACTTCAATACATTTTTAGTTAGTTTGTTAATTTTTTCTGGAAGTGTATAATTAACTGACACAACATTTTTGTTAGTTGGCTTGATGCTAGTTTGCGTTAGCTGTGCTTCTCTTCATTTGACTAGTTGTGTTTTGTTTTTCTACTTGGGAGGAACAGACCTCTTCATGACAGAGGAGCAGAAGAAATACTACAACGCCATGAAGAAGCTGGGCTCCAAGAAGCCCCAGAAGCCAGTGCCCCGCCCCGCGGTGAGTCCTGTTGCGTTAATTAGGTGATAACCAGCTGATAACCAGCTGGTAACTTAGTCTCAGTCCTGGGGTCTCTGGTCTTCTTCAGAACCCACTCCAGGGCCTTGTGTTCGATCTGGTGACCCAGCAGTTCTTTGACATCTTCATCATGGTGCTGATCTGCCTGAACATGGTGACCATGATGGTGGAGACAGACGAGCAGAGTCCTGAGAAGGTGCAGGTCCTCTACTGGGTCAACATGGTCTTCATTATGGTTTTCACCACTGAGTGCTCCCTGAAGGTGTTGGCCCTACGTCAGCACTACTTTGCTGTGGGCTGGAACATCTTCGACTTTGTGGTGGTCATCCTGTCCATTGTAGGTGAGTCCCTAACAAGGTTCAAAGATAGATTGATCATCCTGATTCATGTCACCACCTCCAGGGTTCCCTGTCCGTCTCAAGGGCTGGATATGTAATAAGGTGGGGCAGTTTGCTTACCACCCGCCACTCAGGGCCCTCTGGCACAGAGAAACAGAGGACAGGGGTTGTAAACACCAGTTTATTGAAGAGAGTTGGCCAGCTGGAATTAGCCCAGGAGCAGATAGAACATGTCATGACAGGGCTCATATCCTGAGTGTTTGTGGGGATGGGGGTTTTAACCTTTTGATCGTTAGTCCAACCAACAAGCAACAGGTATGCAGCCACTCTCACCCAGGTCCCTAATTATCTAGATCCAGGTCAGGTGTGGCTGCTCAACCACAACATCCCCACACCACATAAGGTAATGTGCGGATCTCTCTCTGCAGGGCTCCTTCTCGCTGACATCATAGAGAAGTACTTTGTTTCTCCAACACTCTTCCGAGTGATCCGCTTGGCCCGCATTGGCCGCGTCCTACGCCTGATCCGCGGTGCCAAGGGCATACGCACGTTGCTGTTTGCACTGATGATGTCCCTTCCTGCACTGTTCAACATCGGCCTGCTCCTCTTCCTCATCATGTTCATCTTCTCCATCTTCGGCATGTCCAACTTCGCCTACGTCAAGAAGGAGGCCATGATCGATGACATGTTTAACTTCGAGACCTTTGGGAACAGCATCATCTGCCTCTTCATGGTCACCACGTCTGCTGGTTGGGATGGGCTCCTCAGCCCCATCCTCAATTCCAGCCCCCCTGACTGCGATCCCCTGCTGGAGAACCCGGGCTCCGAGGTGCGGGGCAACTGCGGAAGCCCGGCGCTGGGCATCGCTTTTTTCTGCAGCTATATCATCATGTCCTTCCTGGTGGTGGTCAACATGTACATCGCCATCATCCTGGAAAACTTCAACGTGGCCACGGAGGAGAGCGCCGATCCGCTGACTGAGGATGATTTTGAGATGTTCTATGAGACCTGGGAGAAGTTTGACCCTGACGCCTCGCAGTTCATCCAGTACAGGCAGGTCCCATGGGCGAGACACAGAGATAGAGATATGGATATAGAGAGTTATCGAGACATAGAGATAGACATATAGATATACAGGTACTCCTTACCAACCGACCTACCTGTTTAACGATCGTTGCGACTTACGACCAGCTCTCTGACCAGTCTGTATCGTACGCAGCGTATAATACCAAGCATCTCATCTCATCACCCTTTATGTACAATATATGATATATATAGTATATATACTTTATCTATTATATACACTATATATAGAATATATACTATATATACGATATGCACTGTATACACTATATATACTATATATATACTATCTGTACTTTATATATACTATATACACTAGTTATACTATACATACTATATACACTATATATACTATATATACAATATACACTATATATACTATACACTATATACACTATAGGATATATACAATATACACTATATACACTATATATACAATATACACTATATATACTATATGCACTGTATACACTATATACACTTTAAATACTATATAGACTATATACACTATATGCACAATATACACTATATATACTATATGCACTGTATATACTATATAAACTATATACACTTTATATACTATATAGACTATATACACTATATGTGACCCACCGCATACTTTAGGGTCATTTGTCGGCTTTTGAGGGTTTTTTGCATCATTTGAAAGTGGAGAATCAGAGCTTCCAAACAAGGTGTCACTTGTGCAAATCAGCAAATATTTTTAAAGCTATGACTTGTTAATGACAAGGGTGTGGCAAACTGTAATTCTGAGAAATTCACCTCCAAAGTTTTACCCACACCAGGTTCATTCAGCCACCTCCCAGAATGCAAATGGGGGTAGGCAGACAAACAAAGTGTCATGGCTACTTAACATACTGCTGAATGGGCTAATCACGAACAGCTCAACAACACACAACTAATTTTGTTTGTAAAAAAATCTTTATTTAACAGTAAGAATACACATGTTTTATAAAAGTGAAATTATTTTGGAGTTTAAAAGTATGGAGAACACAACAAAATGTAGAGTCTATCAATAATTGTGTCTCAGAAAATCTGAAATCTGAAAATTTGTCACCAGCCTCAACGGACTTCATCACGTCATCGACTTCTTCCGTTTGAAATCCGCTGTTTGAAATGTTCTCGAAGTCCGGAGTAATGTCAGATTCAGCAGCGTTGTCGTTCGCCGTGTCGCCGTCGGAGAACTGACTATCATCCAGGAATATGTCCAGTACGCGCTGCTAACACTGACTTGGATGTATCGCACTGGTCAGATGAAGGTCCAAATATAATTCTGAGCTTCCACCACCCGCTTCTCGTAATCCATAACGATAAGGAGAAGGACGTTTTCAAGGACAAATGAGACCGAAATACCCCGGTGCTGTGCTTTAACCGTCTGTTTACGGAAGTGACGTAGGTGCGTGACACGAAGGGGTCTTCTTCCTCGCGGTTTCACAACAATGTGAGTGTGTGTGAAAGTAGTACGATTTGAATGTTTAATTCTATCAAAACAGTTTCACATTGTGACTTCCCATCACATGGAATATAGAGGAATGATCTTCACCTAGACGGTGGCATTAAAGGAAATGATCGATCAGCGTTGTTCCCCACTATGTTCAGTGTCTCAGTAAGTGAACTGCATTTCCCCATGTAATCTAACGGGAATATTTAACTCCACAGTTTAACATTTTTCTACTATTTATAAATCAAACTTGGTTTTGAAAATACGTTGAGAGATAAAAAACCCCACAAAGGAACACAAATCTGGAAAAATCTAATTTTCCTTCAAGAAAGGGTTGTTCAATTTATTTAGCTGCTCCTGGCGATTGTAGAAATACACAAGATGGCGGCTTTTGCTGTGGTGGGACACATATATACGATATACACTATATATACTATACATACTATATACACTATATATACTATACAGTATATACTATATACACTATATATACTATATATATTATATACACTATATACTGTATACTATATACATTATATATACAATATACACTACATACACTGTATATACTATATACACTATGTATACTATATACACTATATACACTATGTATACTATATATATACTATCTGTACTTTATATATACTATATACACTATATACACTATATACACTTTATATGCTATATGCACTGTATACACTACATACACTATATCTACTATAAACACTATATATACTATATATGCTATATACACTAGATACACTATATATACCATATACACTATGTATACTATATCAACTATATATACTATATATATATACTATATACACTATATCCACGATATACTGTATACTATATACACTATAATCTAGCCACTGGGGGTGCACAAGCCAGTGAATCATCGGTCCAGGTTCCAAGCCCGGATGAACAGAGAGGGTTGCGTCAGGAAGGGCTTATGGCGTAAAAACCAGACCAAATCAAATATGCGGACAACAAATCTGATTTCCATACCAGATCGGTCAAGGCCCGGGTTAACAATGACCACCACTGGTGCAGTTAGCCAACAGGGTGCCAGTAGAAATTATGCTACTGTTGGCCGAAGAAGAAGAAGAAGGGGAAGGTGTGTCCGGAGACAGCAGGAGAGGAAGAAGGGTAGGAGAGTAGAGTTGAGAGTAGGAACTTTGAACGTTGGCACTATGAAGGGTAAAGAGAGAGAGCTGTCTGACATGATGGAGAGAAGGAAGGGAGATGTACTATGTGTACAAGAGACCAGGTGGAAGGAGAGTAAGGCCAGGAGTATCGGAGCTGGGTACAAACTGTTCTACCATGGAGTGGTTGGCAGGAGAAATGGGGTAGGGATGGTCTTGAAGGAAGAATATGTCAAGAGTGTTTTGGAGGTGACAAGAGTGTCGGACAGAGTGATGAGCATGAAGCTGGAAATTGTTGGGGTGATAGGAGTGTTGCATGCAATTTGGGGAAGAGGTAAGGCAGGCAATAGGTGGGAATCAGTGGTGACCAGATGAATGGGAAACAACTGCGGAAGTGGTGAGGGAGACGGCCAAGAAGGTTCTCGGTGTATCATGCGGGAAGAGGAAGGAAAACAAGGACTCTTGGTGGTGGAATGAGGAAATACAGGAGAGCATAGAGCAGAAGAGGTTGGCAAGGAAGAGATGGCATAGTTAGGGAGATGAAGAAAGTAGACAGGAGTACAAGCTGATGCGTGGCAAGGCGAGGAAATAAGTGGCAAAGGAAAAAGCATACGCCGAGTTTTATGAGAGGTTGGACAGTAAGGAAGGAGAAAAAGACTTTTACCGATTGGCAAGACAAAGGGACCAAGCTGGGAAGGATGTGTAGCGGGTTAGGGTGATCAAGGATAATGATGGGAATGTGCTGACTAGTGAGGAGAGTGTGTTGAGACAGTGGAAGGAGTACTTTGAGGAGTTGATGAATGAAAAAAATGAGAGGGAGAGAAGAGTGGATGATAGTGGGGATAGTGGATCAAGAAGTGCAGCAAATTAGCAAGGATGAGGTGAGAACGGTATTAAAGAAGATGAAGAGAGGAAAGGCAGTTGGCCCAGATGACAAACCTGGGGAAGCGTGGAAATTTTTTGGCGAGATGGCAGTGGCGTTCCTAACGAGACTGTTTAACACCATCCTGGAAAGGAAGAGGATGCCGGAGCAGTCAAGAAGAAGTGTACTCGTACCCATCTTCAAGAATAAGGGAGACGTACAGAGCTGTAGTAACTACAGGGGAATAAAGTTGATCAGCCACAGCATGAAGCTATGGGAAAGGGTAGTGGAGGCTAGGTTAAGAGGAGAGGTGGGGAATAGCGAGCAGCAGTATGGTTTTATGCCAGGAAAGAGTGCTAAAGATGCAATGTTTGCTTTAAGAATGCTGATGGAAAAGTACAGGGAAGGCCAGAGGGAGTTGCACTGCGTCTTTGTGGATTTAGAGAAAGCATATGATAGGGTGCCGAGAGAGGAAGTGTGGTATTGCATGAGGAAGTCGGGGGTGGCAGAGAAGTATGTAAGAGTGGTACAGGATATGTATGAGGGCAGTCAGACAAGGAGTAAGGTGTGCAGAAGATGTGACGAAGGCATTCAAAGTGGCGGTGAAATTGCATCAAGGATCAGCTACGAGCCCTTTCTTGTTTGCAATGGTGTTGGACAGGTTAACAGATGAAATCAGGCAGGAGTCTCCATGGACTATGATGCTCCCGGATGACATTGTGATCTGTAGCGAGAGTAAGGAGCAGGTTGAGGAGAGCCTGGAGAAGTGGAGGCAGCATTAGAGAGAAGAGGAATGAAAGTCAGCCGGAGTAAGCCAGAATACATGTGCCTCAATGGGAGGGAGAGTGGCGAAAAGCTGAGAATGCAAGGAGTGGAGGTGGAGAAGGCGGATGAGTTCAAGTACTTGGGGTCGACCATCCAAAGCAGCGGAGAGTGCAGGAGAGAGGTGAAGAAGAGAGTACAGGCAGGGTGGAGTGGGTGGAGAAGAGTGTCTGGAGTGATCTGTGACAGAAGGGTTCCAGCAAGAGTGAAGGGGGAGGTCTACAGGACGGTAGTGAGACACATACAGTATATCGATCTATGCTATGTATGGTTTAGAGGCGGTGGCACTGACAAAAAGGCAGGTGGCTGAACTGGAGGTGGCAGAGATGAGAATGTTGAGATTTTCATTGGGAGTGGCATGGATGGGCAGGATTAAGAATGAGTACATAAGAAGGACAGCTCAGGTTGGACAGTTTGGTAGAAAAGTGAGAGAGGTTAGATTGAGATGGTTTGGACACGTGTGTAAAAGAGATGAGAGTTACATTGGGAGAAGGATGCTGAGGATGGAGCTGCCAGGCAAGAGGAAAAGAGGACGGCCAAAAGGGTCGTTTATGGATGTGGTGAGGGAGGACATGCAGGTGGTTGGTGTAAGGGAGGAAGATGCGCAGAACAGAAGGTATTGGAGGCAGATGTTTCGCTGTGGTGACCCCTAACAGGTGCAGCCGAAAGAAGAAGAATAATACTCTGTATACTTTATACACTATATATACCAGCCACGCCTCCTTACTCTGAAATAACACGGGTCCATGCTTATCGACCAATTCACATTAAGAAGAAGAATCTTTATTTGTCACATGACACCACAACACATGCATACACACACTTTGATGGTGGCTGGTGAAATGTAGCTTGTACTTCCTCTGGGGGGGCAGCCAGAAGCAATGGGCAGCATTCGACGAAGCGCCCGGGGACCTGGTTCCATTATGTCCATCACTGGTCAGACGATGATGTTTGCGGTGGGGGTCCTTACTGATGTTAGATGGAGGAAACCCCATGTGAGCACGGGTAGAACATGCAAACTCCACACAGAAAGGCCCCTAATTGGGGCCAGGACCTTCTTGCTGTGAGGCAGTAGTGCAATGCACTGTTCCACCGTGCCACTTAATGACCTTGTTGGTCACTTAACGGAACTCGGTGGTTAAGTGAGGAGTACCTGTAGTTATAGAGATATAAGGATATAGATATTGCTATAGAGTTGAAGAGATATAGATATTGTTATAGAGTTATAGAGATATACTGTATAGAAAGATCTTTCCATGTCCTTCACCAGCCGTCTCTCAGAGTTCTGTGACTCCCTGAAGGATCCTCTCCGGGTTCCACGGCCCAACATTTTCACTCTGATCCACATGGACCTTCCCCTGGTTCCTGGAGACAGGATCCATTGTCTGGACATCCTGCTGGCCCTGACCACCCATGTATGCCTGCCTGCCTTCCTGCCTGTCTGTCTGCCTGCCTGCCTGCCTTTCTGGCTGTCTACATGTCTGTTGGTTAGAAGCTATGTTCAGGTTCTAGTGGTTCTGGTTCTGGTTTCAGGTTCTGGGCGACTCAGCAGGAATGGACGCTGTGAAGACGAACATGGAGGATAAGTTCATGTCCAACAACCCCTCCAAGGTTCTGTGTTCTGTTCTGTTCCTTAGGTCAGAACCTCCTGCCAGGACATCAGGCTTGGACAGCCGGGGTTCTGGACCCTGGCCCTGGTCTATCTGAGTGCTGTCTGGCCTCGCAGCGGCCAATGAGACCACTGCACTGTTAGGTCTCAAAGCCTGGCAGGAGGTTCTGCAGTGCGCCCCCTACAGGCAGAATGTGGCTGGATGCCAACTGGAATAAAAGGAACAAAATAAATACAGCCCAATGCTCATAATAGTGTCCATTTACTGTGTCAATATTATATTCACATTATTATTAATAACATTATTTTGGGACTCAAGCACAAAATTGGTATTGTTTGTTTTATTATTATTATTTGACCACTTCTTCTGGTTCACCATGTTCTGCCGTGTTATTATTATTATTGTTATTATTATTATTATTGATATTATTTTGATTGATTGGTGTAAATATTGTTATTATTATAAATGCTCATGTGTTATTCTGCTGATGTCCACCAGGTGTCGTACGAACCAATCAGCAGCACCTTGAGGAGGAAACATGAAGAGGTCGCTGCCACAGTGATCCAGCGGGCGTACAGGAAGCACCTCCTGCTGCGGACAGTGAGACAGGCGTCTTACACCTACAGGGAGCAGACAAACAGGCAGATTGACAGGCAGCCACCTCCAGAGACTCAGGGACTCATCTTTCATAGGGTGGAGGAACTATATGGCGACCAGAGAAGTCAGGAGCACGCTGACCAGCCTCCACCTGCAGAGGGCGCTGACCAGCCTCCAGCTAATACTAACGCTAGCCGTCTAGTGCAGCTTCATCGTCCTCCACCTGTGACGTTCCAATATGAGGACCCTCAGGAGTCCCTCGTCTGACTCACTTCCTGTTTCCTGTTGTCATGTGACCTCTGTCATGTGACCACTGCGCAGCTTCCTGATCCGTCACTATTTTCCAACTTCCTGTAATTCAAGTAAATCCTACCAAAATTTTCTGACTTAAACGTTTAAATCAACAGAGCTAACACTGGCTATGCATGCCCATTTGCTCCGCCCCTTGGTCGCCAATGCCCACTGGTGGTCAACGCCTCCTGGTGGCCAACATCCCCCGGTGACCAACGCCTCCTGGTGGCCAACATCCCCCGGTGACCAACGCCTCCTGGTGGCCAACGGCCCCTTGTGGCAAACACCTCCTGGTAGCCAACGCCTCTAGCCATTGTTTCTGAGGTGCAGAATATGTTTTACTACAAGATGTGATGTCACAGGAAGTCATATGCCTCTTTCACTTGTTAGTTGGTTCATTGGTAAAAGAAAATCCTTTGATTTACAATTATTGCTGATTCTACAATTTCACCTTTTCAGTTCCAGCTTCAACCAGAAGTTGTTTCTTGTTTCCGGTTTCCTGCCTTTTAAATCATTGTTTCCCAAACATATTCAAAAATATATTATCATAAAAGTGTTTTGTGTGATTCTTTCTTGAAGCTTTTAAAATAAAATCAATTCAACCGGAATCATGTTCTTCTTGTGAGTTGTTGCCATGGCGATCAAACATTAATGGCTGCAAACTTTCCCTAGATATTACGGAGCAGAGCTAGCACTGATGCTGGAGGTGGGAGAAGGGGTGGAGGTGGGATGGGGGCTGGGGGGCAGGCTGAGGTGGGGATGGATGCTGGCGTGGAAGTGGGTTGGCTGGGGGGTGACCAAAAGGTGCCCCGGCCGAATGGGTTCAGGTCTTGGCGGCATGCCCCTGGCGCCCCTTGGTTTTTGACCTGTAGGGCTATGGAGAGAGCTGCCATGTGCTTTCCAAGGCCCCTTGGAGGCTGCTCACCATTGTGGGTGGGGGAGGCGGTTGTCGCGCTTGCTCCCGCTGTGGGGCTTCTCTGTGTTGAGTGCCCTGGGTGCTGGGGTTGGTGGAGGGCTCACATATCTGGCTGTCTGCGAGCGTCGGTGGAGGGGGCAGCTGACTTCGGGGTGTCCTGCGCCATGTGCACTCTGCTTTATGGCCATTCAGGGCTTGTGGCCAGGTGGGGCATCTTGCCAGTTGCGGTATGGTGGGACTAACTTTTGAGCGGAGGGATGGTAGGCATGGGGACCCTCCTGGCAAGGTTGGCGGGGCTAGTGGGGCGGGCGGTTCGGGCACGTGTCAGTTGTTGGCCTGCACGTGCGCCTTGTGCTTGCCCATGGGGGTGGGTTGTATGTGTACGCCTCGGGGGGGAAAGGGTCGCCTCACACTCTCTGGGAATGGGTTAAGCTCCTCGGGGCCATTGGGCGCGGCTGTTGCTTTGCGGGCTCCTGGCTTGTCTGGGGGCCGGGGGGTTTCTGTGGCTGCATGGCGGGGTGCTCAGGGCTTTCCTGCAGGTGTGGGGTGTCTATGCAGGTGTGGGGTGTCTATGCAGCTGCGGGACTCAGGGGTGGCTTCAGGGCTTTGACTGCTGCTTGGAGGCACCAAACTTAATACGGACCTTATACACCAGAACCAATTGGGATGTCCTATACACACACACGCGCACACACGCACACACGCACACACACACACACACACACACACACACACACACACACAGACCACCAACACATGCTTTGAACACACCCCAACACCCTCCTGGTTGCATTCCTCTCCGTTTTTCCCTCATTTACTGCCATAACTATGACAGAAAGAGGCCATGTGCCCAACTGCTGTTCCAATTTAAATGGAATGAATTCATTTGGTTGAAACATGTCGTCTGATTTTTTTCCATGTACATGTTGTTTGTTTCTATTTTTGTTTTACCGTGTACAGGTTTGTTTCTATGTTTATTTTTTTCTGTGTACATGTTGTTGTTTGTGTCTATGTTATTGTTTTTTCATGTACATGTTTGTTTCTATGTTTGTTTTTCCATGTACATGTTTATTTGTCTCACCCGTGGTGATTCTCCCCTCTTGGAGTAGCCATGATGATTAGCTGTTTATAGACCAAAACATGGTAATATAGTTTTCCAAAAAAGGGGATTGGTTGTGGTTCTGTGTAACAAAAAACTGTGCTCTGGTCGTCCCACAGGTCATCCACGGGACAGAGTTATTGCAGCAGTTGTTGATGATTAAAGAATGAATAAAGAGTCGCATTGCAGGTTGAGAAGTTAAATTCCACTTGCAGACTAACTCTGTCCTAGATGCAATGGAACAAATACTCTGTGTTGTATGTCCAGCATGCTGACAGCACAGGTTAAAAAAAAGTTAGTGGGTGGAGGTAGGTTCTTGGGTGGAGGTGGGCTGGAGGTGGAAGCTGAGTGGAAGTGGATGCTGGGGTGGAGATGGATGCTGGGGTGGAAGTGGATGTTGGGGAGGAGGTGGGATGGATGCTGGGGTGGAGGTGGACGCTGGGGTGGAGGTGGATGCTGGGGTGGACGTGGATGTTGGGGAGGAGGTGGGATGGATGCTGGGGTGGAGGTGGACGCTGGGGTGGAGGTGGATGCTGGGGTGGAAGTGGGGTGGAGGTGGATGCTGGGGTAGAGTCTGGGGTGGGGGTGGATTCTGTGTCAGGGTTCGCCCGGGGCCTACCGGCATCGGCCACTAGATGCCGCCAGTACTGCCTTTTCAGGGTTGCTCTGCTTCACCTATTTCTGTTCCTGATTACCCTGCCTCATTAGGTGATATGTTTCACCTGTGTCTCGTTTGTTTGTCCCTATTTAGACCCTGTCGTTTGTGTCCTCAGGCGCTCAGTCTTGAGTTTGTCTAACCTCATGACAACGCTCTTGTTCCAAGCTCCCGAGACTTCTTATTTGTTTTTGCCCAGTTTTGTACTTGTTTTGAGTAAACCTCTATTTTTGCCACCTCGCCTCTGCCTTGTTCTCTGCACCTGGGTTCACTCAGCACACCTCCTAACAGCAAGACTGAGCGCCAACATGGACCCAGCAGAGAGCCAGCCTCCAGAGGTGGAGAGCCTGCGGGTGGCCTTGACGAACCAGGGGGCTGCGATTGGCCGTCATGAGCGGGTTCTCCAGCAGGTCCTGGACAACCTGCAGTCGCTCGCCCAGGCCGTCCAGCAGAGCCAGGCACAGGCTCCACCTATGGCCCCTGCGGCAGCGCTGCCTCCCATGGACCCGCGTCCTCCAGATCACCGCAAACCACGACTGCCGGCGCCAGAGAGGTACAACGGTAACCCAGGGGGTTGTCGTGGCTTTCTGACACAATGCTCCCTGGCTTTCGAGCTCCAGCCGTCACAGTTCCCCACCCAGCGCTCACAGGTGGCATACGTGGTCACGCTACTCACAGGCAAAGCACTCTCCTGGGCCACAGCCATCTGGAATCGGCAAACCCCGGCCTGCTCCAGCTACCAGGCTTTTGCCGGGGAGATGCGCCGAGTGTTTGACCACTCAGTCAGTGGGAGGGAGGCGTCGACATGGCTACTCCGGCTCCGCCAGGGGGGACAGAGCGTAGCGGACTACGCCATCGCATTCCGCACCGTCGCCGTGGCGTCCGGATGAAACAGCGAGGCACTCATCGCGGCCTTCCAGGAGGGTCTCAATGAGGGTGTCAAGGACGAGCTGGCATCCCGGGAGGCGCAGGAGGACCTGGACACGCTCATCGATACAGCGATTCGGGTGGACAACCGCCTCCGGGAGAGACAAGGGGAACGCTTTTTACCCGCTTCACAAAGACCAGCGCGCAGAGCGACTCTGGGGACGAGGCCTCCCGAGCATCCCCTGGCTATCCCGAGCGCGCCTCCAGCATCAAGGGAGGAGCCGATGCAAGTAGGCAGCACACGGCTCTCTCGGTCCGAACGTGACCGGCGGATGAGAGAGCGCTGCTGCTTGTACTGTGGGATCCCGGGGCATTTCCGTTCTTCCTGCCCTGAGCTCTCGGGAAAAGCCAGCTCTCGTCCAGGGTAGGGAGAACTGCGATGAGGCCAACCTTCTCTCCCGTGCTCGAGGCAACCGGGGTCCGGCTGGCTGCCTCCCTCGCCTGGGGAGATCAACATCACTCCCTCCAAGCTATGGTGGATTCCGGCGCTGCAGGTAGCTTCCTGGATGTAGGGCTAGCAAAGGCCCTAAAGCTCCCTCTGGCACCTCTAGAGCATCCTCTCACGGTGACAGCCCTGGATGGAAGACCACTGGGGTCCGGTAGCGTGTGCCATCTCATCGCCCCCCTTTGGCTGTCACTGGAGGGAAAACATTCAGAGGTAATCCAGCTCCACCTCATCCACTCTCATGAGTTTCCACTGGTCCTGGGCTACCCATGGCTAGCCCGTCACAACCCACATCTGGACTGGGCCTCCGGGCGTCTCACCAAATGGGGTCCTGCCTGCCACACCACCTGTCTTCGTTCTAGTCCGTCTTCTCACCCTCTCGAGTCTCCAGTCCGTGTCCAAGCTCGGGCCCCTTCCCAAGCCCCTGCCCACTCCGGAGTTCCTGTCCGTGTCCTGGCTCCAGTCCGTATTCAAGGTCCCATCCCTCCCGAGTTTTCACGAGTGCCCCACGAGTATGCCGATCTGAGGGAGGTCTTCAGCAAGAGACGGGCCACCACGCTTCCTCCCCATCGGTCCTATGACTGCGCCATCGACCTTCTGCCTGGCACCTGCCCTAGACCTACCTCGAGGACGTCTCTTCTCTCTCTCTGCCCCTGAGACTACAGCCATGGAGGAGTACATCCGGGGGGCGCTCACCTCAGGTTTCATCCGCCCTTCTACCTCCCCGGCGGGCGCAGGGTTTTTCTTCGTGGGTAAGAAGGATGGCGGCCTGCGTCCCTGCATTGATTACCGTGGTCTGAACAAGATCACGGTCAAGAATCGCTACCCCCTTCCTCTCATATCCACATCTTTCGAGCAACTGCAGGGCGCCACCATCTTCACCAAACTCGATCTTCAAAACGCATACAATCTCGTCCGTGTCCGCGAGGGGGATGAGTGGAAGACCGCCTTCAACACACCTACCGGCCATTATGAATACCTGGTCATGCCTTTTGGATTGGCCAATGCTCCCGCTGTCTTCCAGGCCTTTGTAAACGACGTCCTCCGTGAGTTTCTCAACCGCTCCGTGTTCGTCTACATCAATGACATCCTCATCTTCTCCAGGACCCTTCCCGAACACATACAGCATGTGAGACAGGTCCTTCACCGCCTGCTCGCCAATGGCCTCTATGTGAAACTGGAGAAGAGTGAGTTCCACGCCACCACCGTTCAGTTCCTGGGGTTTGTCATCACCGAGGGTCACGTCCAGATGGATCCTGCCAAGACCGAAGCCGTCCGGGACTGGCCACCACCCACCTCGGTCAAACAGGTGCATCGCTTCCTCGGGTTTGCCAATTTTTACAGGCGATTCATTCGGGGTTTTAGCACTGTGGCGGCTCCCCTCACCGCCCTCACTAGGACATCCACAGCCCGCTTCGCCTGGACTGCGGAGGCTGAGTGGGCGTTCAGGGCTCTCAAGACGCGGTTCACCGCTGCCCCTGTCCTGGCCACACCAGAGCCTACCCTACCCTTCGTGGTGGAGGTGGATGCTTCCGATGTGGGAGTGGGGGCCGTTTTGTCCCAAAGGACTCACGACAAGAAGCTCCATCCATGTGCTTTCTTCTCCCGTCGCCTCACCCCAGCGGAACGGAACTATGACATAGGGAACCGGGAGCTACTGGCAGTCAAACTGGCGTTGGAGGAGTGGCGGCACTGACTGGAGGGGGCCCAACACCCATTTGTCGTCTGGACCGACCACAAGAACCTGACATACATTCAGGATGCCAAACGCCTCAACTCCCGTCAAGCCAGATGGGCCTTGTTCTTCAATCGGTTCAACTTCATCCTGTCATATCGTCCCGGGTCCAAGAACCTCAAGCCCGACGCTCTCTCCAGACAGTTCGACCCTCCTGAGCTGGTTGAACTCCCCGAGCCCATTCTCCGGAGCTCCTGCACCTTGGCTCCGGTCCGCTGGGGAATCGAGACGCAGGTCCGGCAGGCCCAAAGGAGGGAGGCTGATCCCGGCAACGGGCCCCCGGGTCACCTGTTTGTCCCGAAGGCTGTCCGATCACAAGTCCTGCAATGGGGGCATTCATCCCGCCTCACTGGCCACCCGGGGATCTCCAGGACCCTCGAGTTCCTCCGCAGGCGTTTCTGGTGGCCTACCATGGAGCAGGACGTCCGGTCCTTCGTCGCTGCCTGCACCATCTGCACCCAGAACAAGAACCCCCGGTCACATCCCATGGGGCTGCTGCATCCCCTTCCCATCCCCAGTCGGCCCTGGTCACACCTCTCAGTGGACTTCATCACCGGCCTTCCACCGTCTCGGGGCCACACCGTCATCTTTGTCGTTGTGGACCGGTTCTCCAAGGCTTGCCGCTTTATTCCTCTGCCCAAGCTCCCCTCAGCTCTGGAGACTGCTGAGCTCATGGTGCAGCACGTTTTCAGGGTGTTCGGCCTGCCCCTGGACGTGGTGTCGGACCGCGGCCCGCAGTTTGCATCCCGGTTCTGGAAAGCGTTCCACCAGCTCCTCGGCGCCTCCGTCAGCCTGTCCTCCGGTTTCCACCCTCAATCCAATGGCCAGACGGAGCGGGTCAACCAGGACCTGGAGACAACACTGAGGTGCCTCGTGTCCTCCAACTCTGCCTCCTGGAGCGACCATCTAGTGTGGGCGGAATACGCTCACAACACTCTGCGCTGCTCTTCCACTGGCATGTCCCCGTTTGAGTGCCAGTTCGGGTACGTACCTCCTCTGTTTCAGGAGCAGGAGGCGGGGGTGGGAGTGCCGTCAGCCCAGCGGTTCGTCCGGCGGTGCAGACGGACCTGGCAGAGGGCTCGTCAGGCCCTGCTGAGGACATCCCGGCAGCAGCAGATCCAGGCCAACCGACGGCCCAGACCAGCGCCTATGCTCCGTCCGGGCCAGAGGGTCTGGCTGTCCACCAGGGACCTTCCATTACGGGTGGAGTCACGCAAGCTCGCGCCACGGTATGTTGGGCCCTTCAAGATCGTGCGGCGGGTCAATCCTGCCGCATACCGTCTTCTGCTCCCCAGGTCCATGAGGATAAACCCCACCTTCCACGTGTCGCGGCTCCGACCGGTGGTCACCAGCACCTTGGCGCCCACCACGAGGCCTTCTCCGGCGCTCGCATCATCGACGGTCAGCCCACCTACACGGTCCGCCGGCTCCTGGACTCCCGCCGGGTCTGCGGGGCCCTGCAATACCTGGTGGACTGGGAGGGGTACGGGCCGGAGGAGCGCTCCTGGGTTCCGGCCCGGGATATCCTGGACCCCTCTCTGATCCAGGATTTCCGCCGTCGCCACCCGACACTCCCTGGAGGAACGTCGGGAGCCGTTCCTAGACGGGGGGGTCCTGTCAGGGTTCGCCCGGGGCCTACCGGCATCGGCCACTAGATGCCGCCAGTACTGCCTTTTCAGGGTTGCTCTGCTTCACCTATTTCTGTTCCTGATTACCCTGCCTCATTAGGTGATATGTTTCACCTGTGTCTCGTTTGGTCGTCCCTATTTAGACCCTGTCGTTTGTGTCCTCAGGCGCTCAGTCTTGAGTTTGTCTAACCTCATGACAACGCTCTTGTTCCAAGCTCCCGAGACTTCTTATTTGTTTTTGCCCAGTTTTGTACTTGTTTTGAGTAAACCTCTATTTTTGCCGCCTCTGCCTTGTTCTCTGCACCTGGGTTCACTCAGCATACCTCCTAACATTCTGGGGTGGAAGTGGGGTGGAGGTGGATTCTGGCGTGGAGGTGGATGGATGGTGGAAGTGGGGTGGATGTGGCTGCTGGGTTGGAGGTGGGGTGGAGATGGATAATGGGGTGGAGATGGATGCTGGGGTGGGGGTGGATGCGTGGGTGGAAGTGGGGTGGAGGAGGAGTGGGGGTGGATGCTGGGGTGGAGGTGGATGCTGGTGTGAAGGTGGGGTGGAGATGGATGCTGGGGTGGAGGCTGGGATGAAGGTAGATGTTGGGTTGGAGGTGGATGCGTGGGTGTTGGTGGGTTGGAGGTGGATGCAGCGGTTGAGGTGGATGCTAGGGTGGAATTGGGGTGGAGGTGGATGTGGAGGTGGGGCAGAGACGGTTGCTGGGGTGGAGGTGGATTCTGGGGTGGAGGTGGGGTTGATGTGGATGCTGGTGTTGAGGTGGGCTGGAGGTGGATGCTGGGGTGGAGATGGGATAGAGATGGATGCTGGGGTGAAGGTGGATGCTAGGATGGAGCTGGGGCGGATGTGGATGCTGGGGTGGAGCCCTTCAACTGTACTGCACCCCACGACCGCAAGAACATGCCAAGCACAAGGCCCGGAGTCAGGCTACATTCAGCCTATTTTAATTCATAACTATATTTTCTGTACATTTTGTATTCTTTATGTTTGCAGGATGCCCCCAGACAGGAAACAGAAATATCTATGAATATGAATATATTTATGAATGTTCTCAAACTTTGTTTACCATCCAGCTTCCTGATTACTATTCAGCAGAACAGAAGGTTCCATCACATGCTGCTTGAATATGAACGTATTGAGGATATGAATTTATTGATCAGGCATCGGGTTCATCTAATCTGTTTGTCCTGTTTCCACATAACACTTCAGATCATTTACACACATTGAGATATTTATTCTGCAGTCGACAAACTAGTAATAAACTACACATTTAGTTATAAAACTAGACGTATCGGTTATACAATTAGTCATACTAGTTATCAAACTAGTCGTTTTAGTTGTAAACTAGACATACTAGTTTTAAACTATTCATTTTAGTTATACAGCTAAACATTCTAGTTATACAACTAGGCATACCAGTTATAAACTAGACATACTAGTTATAAACTAGACATTTTAGTTATGAAACTAGACATAATAGTTATAAAACTAGTCATATAGCTATCCTCAGTTAACAACCTACCTTTTTAACGACAGTTCGGACATACAACCAGCTCTCTGACCCGTCCGTATTGTAAAGTGTGCACAAGACCAAGTATCTTATCTCATCACCTTTTATATACTATAAACACTATACAGTTTATACAGTATATACTATATTTACTATATACACTATATGCACTATATACACTGGATACACTGGATACACTATATACACAATATACATTATATACACTATATACATTATTTACATTATATATACTGTATGCACTAATCTAGCCACTGGAGGTGCACAAGCCAGTGTATCATCAGTGGCGGTCCCAAGGCCGGATAAATAGAGAGGGTTGCGTCAGGAAAGGCATTCGGTGTAAAAACCATGCTAAAGCAAACAGAAAAGTACATAAGAGTGGTACAGGATATGTATGAGGGCAGTCAGACAGTAGTAAGGTGTGCAGTAGGCGTGACAAAGGCATTCAAAGTGGAGGTGGGATTGCATCAGGGATCAGCTCTAAACCCTTTCTTGTTTGCAATGGTGGTGGACAGGTTAACAGATTAAATCAGGCAGGAGACTCTGTGGAGTAAAATGTTCGCAGATGACATTGTGATCTGTAGCGAGAGTAGGGAGCAGGTGGAGGAGAGCCTGGAGAAGTGGAGGCAGCATTAGAGAGAAGAGCGATGAAAGTCAGCAGGAGTAAGACAGAATACATGTGCCTCAATGGGAGGGAGGGCAGCGAAAAGCTGAGAATGCAAGTAGTGGAGGTGGAGAAGGCGGATGAGTTCAAGTACTTGGGGTCGACCATCCAAAGCAGCGGAGAGTGCGGGAGAGAGGTGAAGAAGAGAGCACAGGCAGGGTGGAATGGGTGGAGAAGAGAGTACAGGCAGGGTGGAATGGGTGGAGAGGAGTGTCCGGAGTGAACTGTGACAGAAGGGTTCCAGCCAGAGTGAAGGGGAAGGTGTACAGGACGGTAGTGAGAGCAGCCATGTTGTAGGGTTTAGAGGCGGTGGCACTGACAAAAAGGCAGGTAGCTGAAGTGGAGGTGGCGGAGTTGAGGATGTTGAGGTTTTCATTGGGAGAGACAAGGATGAACAGGATTAAGAATGAGGACATTAGAGGGACAGCTCAGGTTGGACAGTTCGGTGGAAAAGTGAGAGGCCAGATTGAGATGGTTTGGACACGTGTGGCGGAGACATGAGAGTTACATTGGGAGAAGGAGGCTGAGGGTGGAGCTGCCAGGCAAGAGGAAAAGAGGAAGCCAAAGAGAAGCTTGATGGAGGTGCTGAGGGAGGACATGCAGGCGGGTGGTGTCAGGGAGGAAGATGCACAGAACACAAGGTGTTGGAAGCAGATTATCCACTCTGGCCACCCCTAATGGGAACACCCGAAAGAAGTAGAGAGAAGAGAGATATACACTATATACA
>NC_137205.1:33713598-33793598 GCF_960531495.2 Zeus faber | reverse complement strand
TAATGTCTGAGCTAACTAACCTACTAATTAACCTACTATATATAATTATTTCTACTAATGTCTGAGCTAACTAACCTAATAACTGTATAATTATTACTTCTAAGGTCTGAACTAACCTAATTACTATATAATTATTACTATTAATGTCTGAGCTAATGAACCAACTAACAAAATACTTACTACTACTGTCTAACCTGCTAACCAGCTAACTAACCCGTCCCAGCAGCAGGGCTCCCTGCAGGTGGATGAGCAGCGCCAGTTGAATAAAAACTTCCTTCAGGATTTCTGTAACAGTGACGACATCATCAGCCCCATCGACAAGCACCAGACCCAGCGCAGTTCAGTAAGACAGCGGTCTGTCTGTCTTTCTCTGCCTGTCTGCTTTTCTCTTTCTCTCTGTCTACCTGTCTGTCAGACTTAATGTGCACCATCAAGGTTTTCATCTTATGTTAATATCCGATGATACATTCTTAGTATTTCAACATGAAAACATTTAAACATCATGACATATTTAAATGATGAAATAATGAAATGTTGAAATTTTGAAATATGAAATGATGAAATATTGAAATATTTAATTAATGAATCCAGTTTGTGAATTTTCCTTCATATCAGATCTACAAAACCTTGTGTAAAAGTTTGTCAAGGTTACAAGACACAACATTTTAAATACTTAGATTTCCCATGTCCGCAGTTTTGTCCCGGACAGTTGGTTTTAATTCCTCTTTCTTTTAAAAGATTTGTGCTGGTCTGTGAAGCCAACAGAGCACTTCCCATGATTAGCTCTTAGGTTTGATGCGAGCTGGTCCGGTTGTAGTCCGGGTAGACCCCAGGTCCTGGTAAAACCGCAGGTCCTGGTAAAACCCCAGGTCCTCGTATGGTCCTGGTAGACCCCAGGTCCTCAGCTGGTCCCCCTGTGGTTGGGTGTGGTCCAGGTCCTGAAGCTGCTCTCGGTCTCCTACCGGCTGGTGGGGTCCTGGGAGTTCCCCAGCCGGTTCCTCGCTGCTGGGATCAGGAACCAGATTCCACAGAAACTGATGGAACTCAAGACGGGAATCGATCTGCTAATCAAGGTGAAAAAGGGATGGATCGATCTATTGGTTAACCGATTGATTAACTGACTGATTTACTGATGAATTTACTGATTAACCAATTAACTGATTACCTGATTGATTGATGGACTGATGAATGGATGGATCTGCAGGTTCACCAGGGCAGCATGGAGAGCCTGGTGGACCCCGAGCTGTTCCAGTTGGTTCCCTCTGGAAGCTTCTATCAGAGCGCGCGGAGCGACGACTCCCTGCAGCACAGCTTTGAGCTGCTAGCGTGTTTTAAGAAGGACATGCACAAGGTGGCTAATGCTATTCTGGAGCAAACGCTAATCCGGAGCTAACGCTAATGCAGAGCTAACGCTAATCCGTGGCTAACGCTAACCCAGAGCTATTGCTAACCTGAATTTAATGCTAATCTGGAGCTAACGCTAGTCTGGAGTATACCCTTAGCTGGAGCTATCCTTTAGTTTGCAACTGTAGCACTAGCCGTAGCGTAACTTGATTAAACATACGTTGTTATTTTCTGTCATTTGAACTCATTCTTCTTTCTGTGTCCTGTAGGTGGAGACATACCTGACTGTTGCTAAGTGTCGTCTTTCTCCCGAGGACAACTGCACTCTGTAGCCCCGCCCCATTGATTAACCCGGCCTCGCCCCTTCCTAGTTTATACCAAAGATTGTTGTTTTCCGAGTGCCCCCTAGTGATGAAAAGTTTGTCTCTTTTTGGAGATCAGTCCCTTTAGGATTTGCCCCTGACGCCAAGTAGCGCACGTGGCATCTGGAACCACTTTGAATCCTCGTTTTATGATCCTTGTAACAAAGAGCTGATTTTGCAGAAAGTTGAGAGTTGATTAACTCCAACCAAGTTGTGAAGTTTTATGTGATTTGTTTTCGACTCGCCATCATATGACATCACTTCCTGTGATCCAATGCAGAAAGGAAGTGGTTTGATGTTGATCTTCATAGTCTGAGCTCTGATTGGTCGTCAGTCATCCAGATCCAGATTCAGATCAAGATCTAGATTCAGACCCTGATCTGGATCCAAATCCCTGAAATCTGAACCAGGGTGAGTCACACCTGGAGCCCCTCACATTGTGGTGTTGCCCCTCAGTGATGTAGTCCCTCCACTTGTTTACGAGCTGATTATTGATAGATGATCGAAAGGTCTGTTGAACTCTCTGCTGTACTTTGTGTTTCTGTTTAAATAAAGACTTTTCCTCTGCTGATCCACTTCCTGTTTGTGATCTTTACAGGAAGTAGTAATTCCATATCACATCCATCACTTCCTGCACAAATTAAACTTCTTGGAACTTTTAATTTGTAATTGTACTGAAAACACGAAATTCAGCAAAAAAAATAATAATAATTACAACAACATAAAATATAGTAATAATAGTGATAACATAATAATAATAATAACAATAATTATAATGTAAAATATAATAGTAATAATATAACAATATAGAATAAAAAAATATAATAGTAATAATAATATCAAGTAATAAATTATTATTAATAATAATAAGAATAATAATAATAGTAATTATAATAATAATAATAATAATAAGAAAAAAATAATAATAATAATAAATATAGCTGCAGGCAGCAATACACAGGGTCGAGTTTAGTCATTAGGTTAGGTATGTATTACAGTTCTCCGGATTCTGTGCAACGTAGACCTAAACATGGTAAAATAGTTCTCCAAAGAGGGGGGTTGGTGGTGGTTCTGTATAACAAAAATTGTGCTCTTGTCATCCTACAGGTTGTCCACAGGACAGAGCTATTGCAGCAGTTGTTGATGATTTACGAATGAATAAAGAGTTGCATTGCAGGTTGGGAAGTTGAACTCCCCTTGCAGAACTCTTTCTTAGATGCAATAGCATACACATACTCTGTGTTGTATGTCCAGCATGCTGACAGCACAGGTTAAAAAAATAATAATAATTGAAAAAAAAGGAAGTACAGAGGACAGACTGGCTGATTGCAGTGTGGAACTGGATCAGCAGCTCCTGAGGCAGGTTGAACTTCCTGAGCTAGCACAGGAAGCCTTTTTGATGATTGTGTCGATGTTGGGTGTCCACTTTAGGTCCTGGGAGATTGTGGATCCCAGAAACCGGAAGGATCCCACAGCAGACACAGGGCTGTTGAGTATGGTGAGGGGGTGCTCCTCCTCAAGTCCACTGTCATCTCCACAGTTTTGAGCTTGTTCAGCTCTAGGTTGTTCTGACTGCACCAGAGGACCAGCTGTTCAACCTCCCGTCTGTATGCAGACTCGTCACCGTCCCAGATGAGGCCGATGACGGTTGTGTCGCCTGCAAACTTCAGGAGTCTCAGAGACGGGTCTCTTGAGGTGCAGTCGCTGGTGTAGAGGGAGAAGAGCAGAGGGGACAGCACACATCCCTGGGGGGCACCGACGCTGATGGACCGGGTGCTGGATGCGGTTTTCCCCAGCCTCACTTGCTGCCTCCTGTCTGTCAGGAAGTTAATGATCCACTGGCAGGTGGGGGCTGGCACAGTGAGCTGGGTATGTCTGGGGCGGAGGATTTCAGGGACGATGGTGTTGAATACCAAGCAGAAATCCACAAACAGGACCCTTGCGTATATCCTTGGGGAGTCAGTGTTGCAGGATGTAGTGCAGTCCCATGTTGACCGCATCGTCAACCAACCTGTTTGCATGTAGGCAAACTGTAGGTGGTCCAGCAGCGGGCCTTGTGATCTCCTTCGGGTGGGCCAACACTAGTCTCTCTGAGGATTTTATGACCACAGACATCAGGGTGACGGGCCTGTAGTCATTTAGTGGCGATAGTGGCGCCGCCCCTAGCGGTCGCCTGCGCCGGCGGTCCGGTTACTTTCTTACTCTTTAGTATTTTTTTCCTTTTTTTATCACAATGTTCGCCAGAAAAACATCAACAATTAACTCATACGGCCGCGATGCACTCATGGATATAAAAATTTCCCTAAACGAACAACTTTGGGACTTTTTATCCGTGGGAGCAGAGTGGCCGGCGGAAATCCTACGCGGGAACACTCGCAACAGCAACTACAACAAAAATGGAGCCGCTGTTCCACAAGCGGGCCCACGGAGGAAGCACCGAGGTAAACGAGGCGGCATTCGGGTCAGAATGAGGACGCAACCTTACCGTCCACCTCTGCCAAGCATCCTTCTTGCTAACGTCCAGTCCCTGGAGAACAAGATGGATGAACTTCGAGCGAGGATTCAATTCCAGCGTGACACGAGGAACTGTTGCGTCCTCTGCCTGACGGAAACATGGCTGACCCCACTGGTGCCGGATGAAGCCATACGTCCAGCCGAGGCCTTCTCCGTGTTCCGCGGCGACAGAACGGGAGAGTCGGGGAAATCCAAAGGTGGAGGCGTCTGCCTAATGGTAAACAACCGCTGGTGTAACGCCAACAACACCAAATTCCTCTCCCACTCCTGCTCGCCGAACCTGGAACAGCTGACCATCCTATGCCGTCCATTTTATCTCCCCCGGGAATTCAGCACGGTCATCATTACAGCCGTTTATATCCCACCGCAAGCGGACACCGACGCAGCTCTGTCGGTTCTGCACGATGTGTTGTGCGGATTTCAGAACAGACATCCCGACGCGGCTGTGGCGGTGACTGGGGACTTTAACAGGGCCAACCTTAAAAAAGTTCTGCCAAATTTCCACCAACACATCACGTGTTCCACCAGGGGAGACAGAACTCTGGACCATTGTTACACTCCTTACAAGAACAGATACAAGCCCGTCTCGCTCCCTGCTTTCGGGAAATCAGATCACGCCGCGATCTCGCTGCTTCCTGTTTACAGGCCTCTGATCGCGCGGGATCTGGTGATGACGAGGGAAGTGAAGCGGTGGATGGACCAATCAGAGGCTGCGCTTCAGGACGCTCTGACTGACGTAGACTGGGACATGTTCCAAGCAAGTTCAAGTGACGTCAGCGAGTTTACGGAGGTTGTAGTGAGTTTTGTGGCTACGCTAGCGGATGAAATCGTTCCCACGGTGAAAGTTCGGATATTTCCAAACCAGAAACCATGGGTTGATAAATCCATCCGCTGCGCTCTGAATGCGCGCACGGCCGCTTACAACGACGGACTTGTATCTGGTAACATGGACAATTACAAAGCGGCGTCATACAATCTGCGGAGGGCGGTGAGGGACGCTAAACGGACGTACAGAGACACCGTGGAGCTGCAGATGGAGCGGGGGGACACAAGACGCTTGTGGGAGGGGCTGCGAACAATAACAAACTACAAGAGCAGCTCCTCCCCAGCCACGAGTGCGGACGCCTCCCTGGCCAACCAACTGAACTCCTTTTATGCGCGGTTCGAGCCTGGCAGCAGCACCGCTAGCTCGCCGGCTAATTGGAGTTACACCGCTGGGGACGAGCGCGCACTCTGTGTCCGTGCACGAGGTCAGGAGGGCTTTGATGCGGGTGAACACCAGGAAAGCTGCGGGCCCAGACGGCATATCTGGACGAGTACTGAAGACCTGTGCTAACCAGCTAGCTCCGGTGTTCACCACAATATTCAACATCTCCCTGGCTGAATCAGTGGTCCCATCCTGTTTCAAGAGGTCCACCGTCGTTCCTGTCCTGAAGATCGCCTCTCCAACCTGCCTGAATGACTACCGTCCGGTGGCCCTCACCTCGGTGGTCATGAAGTGTTTCGAGAGGCTGATTAAGGATTACATCTGCGCCTCCTTCCCCCGCACCTTGGACCCGTTGCAGTTTGCGTACCGGCAGAACAGATCCACGGATGACGCGGTCTCCCAGGTACTGCACACCACGCTCACGCACCTGGATGGCCAGAAGGGGGCCTATGTGAGAATGCTGTTCATTGATTATAGTTCAGCTTTCAACACCATAGTTCCCACCAGACTGGCTGTCAAGTTGTTGGAGCTAGGATTGAATGGTCCGCTGTGCACCTGGATCCTGGACTTCCTCACAGGCCGCCCCCAGGTGGTCAAGGTGGGGAAGTACATGTCAAGCTCCCTCACCCTGAATACAGGATCCCCCCAGGGTTGCGTCCTCAGCCCCCTACTGTACTCCCTGTACACACATGACTGTGTGGCCAGGTCCAGCTCCAACACCATCATCAAGTTTGCTGACGACACCGTGGTCGTGGCCCTGATCACTGACTGCGATGAGAAGGCCTACCGCGAGGAGGTGGCTGACCTGTCACTCTGGTGCCAGGACAACAGCCTCCACCTGAACGTCAGCAAAACCAAGGAGCTGATTGTGGACTTTAGGCGTGGATCACAATCGAGGACGCACGCGCCCTTGTGGATTAATGGGACTTCTGTCGATAGGGTGAGCAGCTTCAGATATCTGGGAGTCCACATCACAGAGGACTTAACATGGACTGTTCACACAGACACTCTGGTGAGAAAGGCGAGGCAGCGTCTCTACCACCTCAGGCAGCTGAGGAAATTCCGGGTCTCGGTGAGGATCCTCAAGTCCTTCTACTCTGGAGCAGTGGAGAGCATCCTGACAGGCAACATCACTGCCTGGTTTGGGAACTGTACTGCCCAGGACAGGCGGGCCCTGCAGAGGGTGGTGCGTTCAGCTGAACGTACCACTGGAACTACCCTCCCCCCCTTGCAGGAGTTATACACCAGGAGGTGTAGTAGCAGAGCCCGTAGGATCATGAAGGATCCTCATCACCCCAACAACGGACTGTTTCAGCTGCTGCGGTCAGGCAAGCGCCTCCGCAGTCACGCAGCGAGAACAGAGAGACTGAGACTGAGTTTCTTCCCTCAAGCCATCAGAACTGTCAACGCTGACCTCACCAGGGGTCCTAACTGAGCCATGCACTAGGCTCCACTACCTACTGTACTGTATGTAGCATACTGTACCGCATACTGTATCACTGTTCAGGGTTGTTCGTGATGCCGTATTGCTGCGCCGTACTGTTGTATACTGTGCTGTATTATCCCAAACACTACCTCACACTATTCACATTCACATGCCACTTTAATTCACATGCCACTTTAAATGCACATATCTGTATATACATAGGCATATTCCTTCAACCTATTCCATTTTATTTCAATTTATTTTTATTGTATTTTATTCTATATATTTTTTATCTTATTCTATAAGTATTCCACTTACTGTATTATGTTTTAGGAGTCAGTTAGTCGGTCTATTAGAAAGGAATTTTCTACTTTTTATTTTATTTTTGTACTTTTTCCTAGGACTTATTGTGTGCTATCACCGGTTGCGTTGCATTACATTTCACTGCATATATGTATGGAAGTATGTATATGTATGTGACAAATAAAAATCTTGAATCTTGAATCTTGAATTTAATCCAGAGATGGAAAGTTTCTTGGGGACGAGGATGATTGTGGAGCGTTTAAAGCACGAGGGGACTTCACACAGCTCCAGTGATCTGTTGAAGATCTGTGTGAATATGGGGGCCAGGTGGTCAGCACAGACTTTCAGGCAGGAGGGAGACATTTGCTACTTTGATCTCCTTTGTCAGTGTGTTTGTGGCCTGGTTGTACAGGATCCTGTCCCCACTTCTATCGGCCTCCTCCATGGCGTGACAAAGCTGCCTGAGATGTGCAGTCAACCAGGGTTTATTGTTGTTGCAGGCGCAGAAGGTTTTAGTCGGAACACACGTCCTCACAAAAATTGATGTACGATGTCAGTTTCAGTGAGTTTATCCAGATCTGTAGTATTAGCCTCTATAACACTCTAATCAGTGCAGTCAAAGCAGGCCTGTCACTCCAGCTTTGTCTGGTTGGTCCGTTTCTTCACAGTCTTGACCACAGTCTTAGGAGACCTTAGTTACTGACTGTAAGTCAGGAGAAGATGAACCAGACAGTGATCAGAGAGTCCCAAAGCTGCTCGGGGGACAGAGCAATAGGTGTCCTTTAATACTGTGTTGCATTGCTCCAGTGTTTTCTGATCTCTGGTTGGACATTCAATGTGCTGTCTGTATTTTGGCAGTTCGTGGCTGAGGTTTGCTCTGTTAAAGGCCCCAAGAACAATGAGCACAGAGTCTGGGTGTTCTCCCTCCATGTTTGTTATCTGGTCAGCCAGGTGTTGTCAAGCCTCACTAACACAGGCCTGAGGTGGGATGTCAACACAGACCAGGATAAAGGAGAACTCGCATGCTGAAAAAAATAGTTTACAGTCAATGAAAATGGTCTCTCGTCAGGGCTGCATGATTTCTTCAGTGCTCTGACATCTGTACACCAACCTTCGTTTATGTAGAAGCAAAGTCCGCCGCCCCCGTTTTTTTCCACTTAGTTCCGTGTCCCGCTCTGCTGGGAGGAGTTGGAAGCCCGGTAAATGGAGTGAGCTGTCCGGGATATGCTCTCCAAGACAGGTTTCAGTGAAGCACAGGGCAGCAGATCTGCTAGTCCGGGTTTGCTCTGTTGAGGAGCAGTAGTTTGTCCATCTTGTTAGCCAGAGATCAGACATTGACCAGGTGGATTGACGGGAGCGCAGTACGACATCCCCGCTGTCTCAGCATGCACTGTGTGTTCTGACACCTTTCTATCAAAGCACCATTCACTTTTTCACCACTTTTTGCTACAGTAGTTCTTCTGTGGCATTGAACCAGACGGACTAGGCTTGACTCCCACGTGCATCAATGAGCCTTGGGCCCCATGACCCTGTTGCCGGTTCACCGGTCGTCCTTCCTTGGAGCACTTTTGGTAGGAAGTAACCACTGCATAGCGGGAACAGCCCACAAGACCTGTGGTTTTGGAGACCCGACCCAGTCGTCTAGCATCGCAATGTGCTCCTTGTCAAAGTGGCTCAGATCCTTATGCTGCTTCTGACTGCAGCAAGTGAACTGACTGTTCCTTGCTGCCTCATATAATAATATATAACACTATATATATGTATATATATATATATATATATATATTTATAGTGTTATATATTAGATACATAATAGTCCATCCCAGGGGTGTTCAAACTTTTTTCAATGAGTGCCACATACAGAAAAATCTACAAAGGGCTGGGACACTCATTAGATAGGTGAGGTAAATCGCCTCACCTCTAGTTATTAAAGTTAGCAAAATCAATCAAATGAAGGTAAATTACACTTGATAATTGAAGATGCTTAAAGAAAAAAACAGCCTACATCACAGCTTCCATTAATGAGCTTTCCTGTATTTTGTTCCAAAAATGGTTGGCAGCACATTCTCAAAAGAGCCTCAGAATGCTTCTTCGTCAGGATGGTGATCCCCTTCACAGCCCTGTATAAAGGAGGGAAAATAAGGGAATAAGGGAAAAGAGGATGGGTGTATTTCAAGCTTGTTATGCAAATAGGTTATTGGGCTTGTTAACACATCAACTAATGTTTGTTAGAAAAAAATGTCATCAACTTCAATTGACTGAATTTATTAAGTAATTGGGCTTATTAACACATGAATACTCTGTCATATATTCTAACTCACCTATAATGGGAACAGCGTTGCACTAAGTGGGAGCAGTGATGCTGCGCTTTGGACTGAAGGATGGCTGGCAGGTCAGAAGTAAGTATGGTGGTTGAGATGCGAAGGACATCGCAGAGATTGCTGTCGGTCATTTTGGTTCTCAATCTGTTGTTGTTCAAAGTTAACTGAGAAACTGTTTGCTCACATGTGTATGTTGAGCTGAACACTCATTCTTTTTGCGTGGCATCTCATCAGAGGAAACTTGGCCTTTTCCAAGCTCTGGTAGAAGTCGGGTAGGGAGAGAAGCTGATGTTGCTTCTTCAGAGAATTATCACACTGCATTTCCATAAGTTCTAAACGCAGACTCTCTTCCACTTTTTCTGCATCCATCAGGAGGGGAGTCGAGAACAGCTTGATTTCTCTCTCAATGACAGAAAAATCTTGGAAGCTCTGACTGAATTATTTCATGAGAGATGTGATCACAGACACATATTTCCCATTTTTAGCAGAAAGCTTGGCCTTTGGAAAAGTAAATTTGATTTTGGACAGGGTGGGGAAGTGTGCAACATTGAAGTTGCGTAGTTGTGTCTTAAAGAGACGGAGCGTCACACAGAATAATTTCATGTGCGGATAAAGTTGTGGTATAAGCTGGTCTTTACCTTGTAGGCTCTTGTTCAGTGTGTTAAGATTGTAAGATCAACTAAAAAAGCCAGGTCTGCAAACCATAGAGGGTCACTTAATTCATGAAGAGCTTCTCTTTCAAAAACTGGGCGATTTGATCTGAGGGAATAAAACCGCTTCAGCAGAGAGCCGCAACTTAGCCAGCGCACATCATAATGGTAGAGTAGGTCCCCGTATTCAGCATCAACTATGTGGTAGAGCCCTTGTGTTTGAATTATGTTGTTTTCACAACAGTGTTCATCACATCACCAAGCTGGACTGTCTTGGCTAAGAGGGCTTCTTCGTGGATGATACAGTGCCTTTTAACAGCCTCACCTCCACTCTCTTGCACCTTGGCGCACACCAGAGGCGTCCTTTGCGCTCGCCTGTCATTGCTGGAGCCCTATCCGTTTTAACTCCACACAGCCACCCCTTTTAAGTCCCATCTTGTCAACTGCATCAGACACAGTTTCAAAAATGTCCTTCCACTTGAGACTCCTAAGATAAACAGCTCCTCCGTAATGCAAAAATTATCAACTCCCGCAAAAAAAAAAATAGCATCTGTGCTCTCATCACATGCAATCGGGTATAAATCAAAAGCACAACCTTTAACTGACATTTGATGTTTTAAGTTAGCTGGCAAGTCTTCGATTCGCCGCACAACTGTGTTTCTTGACATGCTCACGTTGTTGAATTCTCGTTCTCGTTCTCGTACGTCCAAGAAGTACCAAGAAGTACAATACAGTCAAGCGCAAGTTTCATGTGTGGGCCATATTCTATTATATTTTTAGAATTTGTTGCAGACCAATTAAAAATGGACCATGGGCCGCAGTTGGCCCGTGGGCCCTAGTTTGGACACCCCTGGTCTATCCCATATACATGTCTATTGCCTTTATTTCGATTTTGTACCCTCACTCAGTATTACCTTATAAACAAAATGTTCTGATTGGCCGTTAACACTATGCAGGTGTTGTGCAACATGTAGCCAGGGGGTTTTCAAAAACGAACATTTTACAGTAGATTATATTTCTGAAACATACAAACAGACTAAGGGTGAACTACCTGCCTGCCTGGCTGGCTGTCTGTCTGATCTACCTGCCAGCATGTCTGTCTGATCTGCCTGTCTGATCTACCTACCTGCATGCATGTCTGATCTACCTACCGGCCTGCCTACCCGTCTTATCTACCTGCCTGCCTGTCTGATCTACCTGCCTGCCTGTCTGATCTACCCACCTGCCTGCCTGTCCAATCTACCTACCTGCCTGCCTGTCTCCGCTAACTGCCTGCCTGTCTGATGTACCTGCCTGCATGCCTGTATGTCTGATCTACCTGCCTGTCTGATCTACCTGTCTGCCTGACTGTCTGATCTACCTACCTGCCTGCCTGTCTGATCCGCCTGTCTGATCTATCAACCTGCATGCATGTCTGATCTACCTACCGGCCTGCCTGCCTGTCTGATCTACCTGCCTACCCGTCTGATCTACCTGCCTGCCTGTCTGATCTACCCACCTGCCTGCCTGTCCAATCTATCTACCTGCCTGCCTGTCTTCGCCAACTGCCTGGCTGTCTGATCTACCTGCCTGCCTGACTGTCTGATCTACCTGCCTGCCCCCTTGTCTGTCTGATCTGCCTCCCTGCCGGTCTGTCTGATCTACCTGCCTGTCTGTCTGATCTACCTGCCTGTCTGTCTGATCTACCTGCCTGTCTGTCTAATCTACCTGGCTCTCTGTCTGATCTACCTGGCTGTCTGTCTGATCTGCCTCCCTGCTTGTCTGTCTGATCTACCTGCCGGTCTGTTTGATCTACCTGCCTGTATGTCTGATCTACCTGCCGGCCTGTCTGATCTACCTGCCGGCCTGTCTGATCTACCTGCCGGTCTGTCTGATCTACCTGCCTGCCTGCCTGCCTTTCTGATCTACCTGCCTGCCTTTCTGAGCTACCTCCCTGCCCGCCTGTCTGTCTGACCGACCTGTACGTCTGATCTACCTCCCTGTCTGATCTGCCTGTCTGATCTACCTGCCTGCCTGTTTGACTGATCTACCTGCCTGCCCACCTGTCTCTGTGATCCACCTGCCTGCCTTTCTGAGCGACCTTCCTGCCAGCCTGTCGGTCTGATCTACCTCCCTGAATGTCTGTCTGATCTACCTGCATGTCTGATCTACCTGCATGTCTAATCTGCCTGTCTGATCTACCTACCTGAGCCTGTCTGAGCTAACTGCCTGCCTGCTTGTCTGATCTGCCTGTCTGATCTACCTTCCTGCCTGCCTGTCTGATCTACCTACCTGCATGCCTGTCTGATCTACCTGCCTACCCACTTGTCTGTCTGATCTGCCTCCCTGCTTGTCTGTCTGATCTACCTGCCTGTATGTCTGATCTACCTGCCGGTCTGTCTGATCTACCTGCCGGCCTGTCTGATCTACCTGCCGGCCTGTCAGATCTACCTGCCTGTCTGTCTGACCGACCTGCCTGTCTGATCTAACTCCCTGCTTGTCTGCATGTCTGATCTACCTGCACGTCTGATCTACCTCCCTGTCTGATCTGCCTGTCTGATCTACCTACCTACCTGTTTGACTGATCTACCTGTCTGCCCGCCTGTCTCTCTGATCCACCTGCCTGCTTTCTGAGCTACCTTCCTGCCAGCCTGTCTGTCTGATCTACCTCCCTTAATGTCTGTCTGATCTACCTGCCTGCTTGTCTGATCTGCCTGTCTGATCTACCTTCCTGCCTGCCTGTCTGATCTACCTACCTGCATGCCTGTCTGATCTACCTGCCTGCCCACTTGTCTGTCTGATCTGCCTCCCTGCTTGTCTGTCTGATATACCTGCCGGTCTGTCTGATCTACCTGTCGGTCTGTCTGATCTACCGGCCTGCCTGCCTGTCTGATCTACCGGCCTGCCTGCATGTCTGATCTACCTGCCTGCCTGCGTGTCTGATCTACCTACCTTCCAGCCTTTCTGATCTACCTGCCTGCCCGCCTGTCTGTCTGATCTACCTGCCTGCCTGCGTGTCTGATCTACCTGCCTGCCTGTCTGATTTACCTGCCTGCCTGTCTGATTTACCTGCCTGCCTGTCTGATTTACCTGCCTGCCTGTCTGTCTGATCTACCTACCTGGCGGCCTTTATGATCTACCTGCCTGCCTGCGTGTCTGATCTACCTGCCTGCCTGTTGATCTACCTCCCTGCTTGTCTGTCTGATCAACCTGCAGGTCTGTCTGATCTACCTGCCTGTCTTATCTACCTCCCTGCCTCCCTCTCTGATCTACCGGCCTGCATGTCTGATCTACCTGCCTGCCTGATGATCTACCTCCCTGTTTGTCTGTCTGATCTACCTGCCTGTCTGTCTGATCTACCTGCCTGTCTGATCTACCTGCCTGCCGGCTTGTCTCTCTGATCAACCTACCTGCCTGTCTGATCGACCTACCTGCCTGTTTGATCTACATACCTGCCTGCCTGTTTGATCTACATACCTGCCTGCCTTTCTGAGCTACCTGCCTGCCCGCCTGTCTGTCTGATCTACCTGCCTGCTTGTCTGATCTACCTCCCTACTTGTCTGTCGGATCTACGTGCCTGTCGGTCTGATCTACCTGCATGTCTGATCTACCTCCCTGAGCCTGTCTGAGCTACCTGCCTGCCCGCCTGCCTGTCTGATCTACCTACCTGCATGCCTGTCTGAGCTACCTGCCTGCCTGCCTGCCTGTCTGATCTACCTACCTGCATGCCTGTCTGATCTACCTGCCTGCCCACCTGCCTGTCTGATCTACCTTCCTGCCTGCCTGTCTGATCTACCTACCTGCATGCCTGTCTGATCTACCTGCCTGCCCACTTGTCTGTCTGATCTGCCTCCCTGCTGGTCTGTTTGATCTACCTGCCTGTATGTCTGATCTACCTGCCGGTCTGTCTGATCTACCTGCCTGTCTGATCTACCGGCCTGCCTGCCTGTCTGATCTACCTACCTGCCTGTCTGATCTACCTGCCTGTATGTCTGATCTACCTGCCGGTTTGTCTGATCTACCTGCCTGTCTGATCTACCTGCCTGCATGTCTGATCTACCTGCCTGCATGTCTGATCTATCTGCCTGCCCGCCTGTCTCTCTGATCTACCTGCCTGCCTGCGTGTCTGATCTACCTGCCTGCATGTCTGATCTACCTGCCTGCCCGCCTGTCTGTCTGATCTACCTGCCTTCCTGATTATCTACCTCCCTGTTTGTCTGTCTGATCTAACTGCCTGCCTGTCTGATCTACCTACCTGCCTGCCAGTCTGATCTATCTGCCTGCGTGTCTGTCTGATCTAACTGCCTGCCTGATCTACCAGCATGTCTGATCTACCTGCCTGCCCGCCTGTTTGTCTGATCCACCTGCCTGCCTGCCTGTCTTTCTGATCTACCTGCCTGCCTGTCTGATCTATCTACCTGCTTGTCAGTCTGATCTGCCTACCTATCTGTCTGTCTGATCTACCTGTCTGAACTGAACATTTGCACATTCCTGCACAAACTGTACAGCTTTGTATATATAAAAAAAAACAGCCTTAGTTTACACATGCTTATATATTTCACCAATATTTTACTCATTGTTTTCCATTTATGTTTCATGTATGCATCGAACACCAAGACAGATTCCTTGTTCGTGTTAACTTACCTGGCAATAAAGACTATTCTGATTCTGTCTGTCTGATAGGGTGGTGATAGTAATGCAGCCCCTTGTGGTCGCCTGCACCGACGCTCCAGTCGACTTCGCACATTTTTTGTATTTTTTCAGTTTTTTATCATAATGTCCGCCAAAAAAGCATCGGCAGTTATCTCTTACGACTGTGATACACTCGTTGATATAAAAAGTACCCTGAAAGAACAACTTTGGGAGTTTTTAGTTTTAGTTCCGTGGAACTAGAGTGGCCGATTGAAATTTTACGCGCCAACAATCAACAACAAAAACAACAAAAATGGAGCCGCTGTTCCACGAGCGGGCCCGAGGAGAAAGCACCGTGGTAAACGAGGCGGAATTCGGCTGAGGACGCAACCTTACCGTCCACCTCTGCCAAGCATCCTCCTTGCCAACGTTACGACTCTGGAGAACAAGATGGATGAACTCCGAGCGAGGATGAAATTCAACGGGATACGAGAAACTGTTGCGTCCTCTGCCTGACAGAGACATGGCTGAACCCGCTGGTGCTGGATGAAGCCATTCGTCCAGCTGAGTCCTTCTCCGTGTTCTGCGGTGACAGATCGGGGGAGTCGGGAAAATCCAAAGGTGGAGGCGTGTGCCTCATGGTAAACAACCGCTGGTGTAACCCCAACAACACCAAGACACTCTCCCACTCGCCAAACCTGGAACAGCTGACCATCTCATGCCGTCCATTTTATCTCCCCTGGGAAATCAGCACGGTTATCATTACAGCCGTTTATATTCCACCACAAGCAGACACCGACACAGCACTGTCAGACCTGTATGATGTGTTGTGAGGATTTCAAAACAAACATCCCGACGCTGCTGTGGTGGTGACTAGGGACTTTAACAGGGCAACCTCAAAAAAGGTCTGCCTAATTTCTACAGATAGCGAGTGCTAAAAGGGGAGATAGAACTTTGGACCATTGCTACACACCTTACAAGAACAGATACAAGACCGTCTCGCTCCCTGCTTTCGGGAAATCAAATCACACCACAATTTTGCTGGTTCCCGTTTACAGGCCTCTGATCGCACGAGAATTGGTGGTGACGAGGGAAGTGAAGGGGTGGACCGACCAATCAGAGGCTGACTGACGTCGACTAGGATATGTTCCAATCAAGTTCAAGTGACGTCAGGGAGTTTACGGATGTAGCGGGGAGCTTCGTGGCTACGTAAGCGGACAGCATCGTTCCCACAGTGAAAGTTTGGATATTGCATTGCACTGCTGCCTCACAGCAAGAAGGTCCTGGGTTCGATTCCTGCCTGGGGCGCTGCTGGCACCGTGCTCCGGCGGGTTATCTCCCAAATAGGAGCCTTTCTGTGTGGAGTTTGCATGTTCTCCCAGTGCTCACATGGGGTTTCCTCCACCTAACGTCAGTAAGGACCCCCCCCAAAAACATGCACACATCATCATCTGACCAGCGATGGACACTCATCACCAGGTCGCTGGGCGTGTCCACGAATGCTGAACCACTGCTCCTGGCTATGCCCCCGGAGGAAGGACAAGCCAGGATGGGTTAAACGCAGAGGCCTCATTTCACCGGCCACCATCCAAAACATGTGTGTGTGCATGCATGTGTTGCAGTGTGCTGTGTGACAATAAAAGACTGTTCTTCTTCTTCTTCTACGACGACGGTCTTGTATCCGGAAATATGGACAATTAAAAAACGGCGTCAAACAATCTGCGGAGGGCAGTGGAGGACGTTAAACGGACGTACAGAGAGAGTGTGGAGCTATGATTGCGCACTCTCAGGGTCTGAGCTTGACGTCCGGTGGCCCTCACCTCGGTGGTCCTGAAGTGTTTCGGATTGGATTACACATAATCACAAAGGTGTTGATTAATGGGACTTCTGTCGACAGGGTAAGCAACTTCAAGTACCTGGTAGTCTACATCACAGAGGTTTAACATGGACTTTACAAACAGACACTCTGGTGAGAAAGGCGAGGCAGCGTCTTTACCACCTCAGGCAGCTGAGGAAATTCCGGTTCTCGGTGAGTCCTTCTACTGTGGAGCAGTGGAGAGCATCCTGACAGGCAACACATCACGGCCTGGTTTGGGAACTGTACTGCTCAGGACAGGCGGCCCTGCAGAGGGTGGTGCGTTCAGCTGAACGTACCACTGTAACTATCCTTCCCTACCTGCAGGACTTATACACCAGGAGGTGTAGTAGCAGAGCCCGTAGGGTCATGAAGGATCCTAATCACCCCAACAACGGACTGTTCCAGCTGCTGCGGTCAGGCAAGCGCCTCCGCAGTCACACAGCGAGAACAGAGAAAGTGAGACGGAGTTTCTTCCCGCAAGGCATAAGAAATTTCAATGCAGACCTCACCAGGGGTCCTTACTGAGCCACACACATAGGCTCCACTACCTTACTGTACTGTATGTAGCATACTGTACTGCATACTGTGTCACTGTTCTGGTCACCATATTGCTGCACTGTACTGTTGTATACTGTGCTGTATATCTCACAAACACTACCTCACTTTATTCCAATGCCACTTTAATGCACATATCTGTATATACAAAATAGCCAATCCCATATACATAAGTCTATCCAATATACATAAGCTTATTCCCTTTATCTAGTTTGTACCCCCACCCCGCATTACCTTTGAGTTCTTATTTTATTTTATTCTATATATTTTTTTTTATACTATAGCATTCGACTTACTGCATTACGTTTTAGGAAACAGTTAATTAGTCAAGTAGAAATTCTTAGGTAGCTATTGTGTTCAGTCACCGGGTGCGTTGCATTGACATTTCACTGCATATACTGTATGTATGAAAGTATGTATATGTATGTGACAAATACATTTCTTGAATCTTGAATCTACCTGCCTGCTGTGCTTGCAATTTTTACCCTTACTCTGAGGGTTAGCAGAGCACCACCAGAGGCTGAAGGTGGTACTGCAGTGACACAAAGAGCTGACCAATCACAACTCAGGATTCAGGACTTTATTCTGGTTCAATGATAAAAAGAACTTATAAAAACTGTTCGACAGGAAGTGATAAAGAGGAGGAGCCGTGGGGATGGAGCCAAACCAAACCTAGAACCAAGATGCTCGCCGTCCAACCCAGACAGGGAGTGGGGGTGGGTTAAAGGACGTCGTCGCTCTCGGCCGTTTGCAGCTGACTGTCGTCTGCATCCGCCATACTGCTCTCTACCTCCACTGGGGGGGGGGGACACACACACAGAAATGTTACTGTAAACAGGTAAGACATCAACCCTAACCACTGGGGGGGGGGGGGGGGGGCAGAAATGTTACTGTAAACAGGTGAGACATCAACCCTAACCACTGGGGGGGCGGGGGGGATAAGCATCCTCACCTAGGATCCTCGATGAGGATCCTAGGTGAGTCATCCTGGTTGTTTTTATGTTAAAGAATTTAAGGTTCTTTAACAGTTACTGAATATTAGTCCTTTAACATAGTATTTCATGTTACCATTCTACCACTACACCCTGTGGGCCCACCACCTGCAGGGATAGACGTTGGGGTCGGGTGCAATGTCAGCCGGGCAGCGGGCAAAGGCGGGGGCCTGGGCCTGCTGATCCTCGGCCTCGTAGACTAGTTCTAGGGACATGGAATGTCACCTCTCTGGCAGGGAAGGAGCCGGAGCTGGTGTGGGAGGTGGTGTGGTACCAACTAGATATAGTTGGGCTCACCTCTACGCACAGCACTGGCTTTGGAACCAAACTCCTGGAGAGGGGCTGGACTCTCTCCTTTTTCCGAGTTACCCATGCTGACAGGCGCTGGGCGGGTGTGGGGATACTCACGAGCCCCCGGCTGAGTGCCGCTGTGTTGGAGTTCTCCCCAGTGAACGAGAGGGTCGTCTCTATGCGACTACAAGTTGCTAAGGGGAAAGCTCTGACTGTTGTGTGTGCTTATGCACCGAACACCAGTTCAGAGTATTCGGCCTTCTTGGAATTTCTGGGTGGCGTCCTGGAAGGGGCACTGTCTAGGGACTCTATAGTTCTAGTGGGAAACTTCAACGCTCACATGGGGAACGATGGAGAAACCTGGAAGTGGGTGATTGGGAGGAACGGCCAGCCTGATTTGAATCCGACCAGAAAGGGAAAGCAGGGCTTGGCTCAGGCTGCATTCAGCCGGGGAGGAGAACTGCTGTCCCAGGCTGGGGATATTGTAGGGCGGTGGAAAGAGCACTTTGAGGAACTCCTGAACCCGATCAATACGTCCTCAGTGAAAGAGTCTGAAGACTCGGGGGAAGTCTCATCCATATGCCTGGCAGAGGTCGCTGAGGCAGTCAAAAAGCTCCTCGGTGGCAAGGCGCCGGGGGTGGATGAGATTTGCCCTGAGATGCTGAAGGCTCTGGACATGGTCTGGTTGGGCTGTCTTGGCTGACACGCCTCTTCAGTGTTGCGTGGATGTTGGGTACAGTACCTGTGGCGTGGCAGACCGGGGTGGTGGTTCCCATTTTTAAAAAGGGGGACTGGAGGGTGTGCTCCAATTATAGGGGTATCAAATTGCTCAGCCTCCCCAGGAAAGTTGACTCCAGGGTGCTGGAAAGGAGGCTCTGGCCGATTGTCTAAGCTCAGATTCAGGAGGAGCAATGCGAATTCCGTCCTGGACGTGGAACAGTGGACCAGCTCCTTACCCTTGCAGGGTTGCTGGGGGGGTCGTGGGAGTTTGCCCATCCAGTCCACATTTGTTTTGTGGACCCGGAGAAGGCTTTCGACGTGTCCCTCGGGGGATCCTGTGGGGGGTACTGAGGGAGTATGGGGTACCAGGGCCGTTGGTACGAGCCATCCGGGCCTTGTACAACCAAAGTGAGAGCCGTGTTCACATTCTCAGCACAAAGTCGAACACGTTCTCAGTGGGTGTTGGACTCCCCGATTCTGTTTGTGATGTTCAGGGACAGGATCTCAAGGCGAAGCCGAGGTGAGGAGAGTGTCCGGTTTGGGAACCTCAGAATTGCATCTCTGCTTTTTGCAGATGATGTGGTTTTGTTGGCTTCATCAGACCTCCATGACGCACTTGGGCGTTTGAAGCCGAGTGTGAAAGAGGTCGGGATGAGAGTCAGCACCTCCAAGTCGAAGGCCAGGGTTCTCTGCCGGAAAATGGTAGATTGCTCCCTCTGGGTTGGGAGCGAGTGGCTGCCCCAAGTGAAGGAGTTCAAGTATCTCGGGATCTTGTTCACGAGTGAGGGGAAAATGGAGCGTGAGATGGACAGGCGGATCGGTGCGGCGTCAGCAGTGATGTGGGCATTGTACCGGACCGATGTGGTGAAGAGGGAGCTGAGCCGGAAGGCAAAGCTCTCAATTTACCAGTCCATCTACGTTCCAACCCTCACCGATGGTCATGAGCTTTGGGTAGTGACCGAAAGAACGAAATCACGAATACAAGTGACCGAAATGGGTTTCCTCCGGAGGGTGGCTCGGCTCAGCCTTAGAGATAGGGTGAGGAGCTCGGACCGCTGCTCCTTTGCGTCGAAGGGAGCCAGTTGAGGTGGTTCGGGCATCTGATCAGGATGCCTCCTGGGCGTCTTCCCTTGGAGGTTTTCCGGGCAAGTCCAACTGGTAGGAGACCACCGGGTAGACCCAGAACCCAGACCCAGAATGTTGGGGATGGTAGCTCAGGAGGTAGAGCTGGTCGTCTAGTAATCTAAAGGTTGCTATTTCGATCCCAGGCTCCTCCTGCTAGCATGCTGTAGTATCCTTGAGCAAGACACTTAACCCCTAATTGCTCCTGATGGCTGCGTCCGTCAGTGTTTGAATAATTGTAAGTCGCTTTGGATAAAAGCGTCTGCTAAATGTAATGTAATCTGTAATCTGTAATCTGTAAGAACGCGCTGGAGGGATTACATATCCCAGCTGGCCTGGGAAAGCCTCGGGTCCCCCAGGAGGAACTGGAAAACGTGGGAGAAGGGCGCCTGGAGCTCCTTGCTCAGCCTGCTGCCACCGCGACCCGGCCCCGGGTAAGCGGAGGAAATTGGATGGATGGCATTCTACGACTATATTTGTACAGTATTGATCATGTATTCATCAGCTATTTATTATGTATGCATTGTGTATTTATTATTAGTCCTCATGTATTTATTATGTATTCCTCAGCTAATTATTATGTATGCCTCATGTATTTATTATGCATTCATCATGTATTTATTATGTATTCATGTATTCATCATGTTTTTATTATGTATTCCTCAGGAATTTATTATGTATTCTTCAGGTATTTATCATGTTTTTATTTTGTATTCCTAACGTATTTATTATGTATTCCTCAGGTATTCATCATTGTGTATTCCTCAGGTATTTATTTTGTATTCCTTAGGTATTCATCATGTTTTATTATGTATTCCACAGGTATTTATCAAGCTTTTATTTTGTATTCCTCACATATTTATTATGTATTCCTCAGGCATTAATCATGTTTTTATTATGTATTCCTGACGTATTTATTATGTATTCCTCAGGTATTCATCATGTTTTTAATTTGTATTCCTCAGGTATTTATTATGTATTCCTCAGGTATTTATTATTACATTACATTACGTCATTTAGCAGACGCTTTTATCTAAAGCCACTTACAAGGGAGAATAACATTCAACATACATTGCAACAGAAACATTAGTGTAACAATAAATAAATACTGCTAGGTAGTGCTAAGTAATTGTAAGTTAGGAGAGGAGGTGCTCTCTGAATAGCTGGGTCTTCAAGTGCTTCTTAAAGACAGAGAAGGAGGCCCCTGCTCTGATGGTTTTTGGCAGCTCGTTCCACCAACGTGGAACTATAAATGAGAATAGCCTGGATTGCCGTGGTTGTGCAGCCGGCAGAGTCAGGCAACGCTCATTTGACGAATGCAGCATCCAGGGGGTAACATGTGCTCTTCTTACAAGAGCATTTAAGTGAGTGGGAGCATTTCCAACAATCACTCTGTAGGCCAGCATCAGAGACTTGAACTTGATGCGAGCAGCTACAGGTAAACAGTGGAGCTCGATAAGCAGCGGACTAACGTGTGCCCTCTTTGGCTGGTTGAGCACCAGTCGCACCGCCACATTCTGTATCATCTGCAGTGGCTTCACCGCACAAGAGGGAAAGTATTCCTCGGGTATTTATCATATTTTTATTATGGATTCCTCAGGTATTTATGTATTCCTCAGGTATTTATTATGTATTCCTCAGGTATTCATCATGTTTTTATTTTGTATTCCTCAGGTATTTTCATGTTTTTATTATGTATTCCTCAGGTATTCATCAAGTATTGATTATGTATTCGTCGGGTATTTATTATGTTTTCATGAGATGTTTATTGTGTATTTATCAGGTATTTATCATGCATGTATTTATTAAGATTGTCCCCAAATAGTGGACTAAATGTTAGATGACAAAAAAGTCTTAGTCAACCAAGTTTTGTCATTGGTCGGTAGGTCGCAGGGAAAAAAAAAAAAAAAAGAAACATTCAGGGGCTTCAACTCGTCAAAATGAACCTTAAAACCTAAACGACTGGACCCCTGTGTATATATATATATGTATATTGTTGAAAGGTCAGAGTTCGTATATATATATATATATATATATATATATACACACATATATATATATAAAAAAAACTAGAGGGCTTTTCATTTTAAAACTAATTAAAAATATATAAATGTTCAGTCTCCTTGCTGGTTGATCTGACACAGTCAGAAAAATAATTACAACTTTAGTTTTTTATCAGTGGCTCTTGCCGGTAATTAACAGGTCGCTTCATGCGTGTAGTCTCAAAGTTTGGATAAATATTGTATATGATAAAAAATATTGAGTATATTATAAAAGCCCTTTTAAACTGTTAATCACATAATTCAATAACCAAATTGTATTTCAAGGCGGTGGTGCGAGCCCCAGTGAGCACTGACTGGAAGGAGCATCCAAGCTGGAGCTGGACAGCGGAATTTACAGGCCTTGGCCCCTGGAAATGCACCCAACGAGGGGTCCCTAACGAGGTGTCCCTAACGAGGTGTCCCTAACGAGGGGAAGCCAGCACTGGAGACTCGATCTTCTGTACACCACATTTCAGTGCAAATGATGTCAATATGTAAATTAGATGTAAAAATGAATCAAATAAAAAAGTGATAAATTTAAGCCATGTGTCATGTTTAACTGTGTAGTAACCCAGGCATGCACACCACGCAGTGCTTTTAAATTACATTTCTAATTTAGAGGCTGGTTATTATTCATCTGTAATGTAGCACAGTGTTAATAATGTTAGTTATAACATTCTTTCGGAAACCATATTCTGATGCCCCAAAAACACATTTAAATAATTAAATTAATATCATAAACGTGGGACAATTAGTCAACCGATGGCTTGAACTGACAACTGATAACTAATATTCAACTTGGAAAATGTTTTGTTGGGGGCAGCCTTAGCATTTGAGATGTGGGTGACACAAGTGTGAGGTGAGACAGGTGTGAGAAGGGTGTGAGACAGGAGTGACATGGGTATGAGGTGAGCCACAGGTGTGGGGTGAGACCGGTGTGAGGTGAGACAAGTGAGACAGGCGTGAGGCCAGACACAGGTGAGACAGGTGTGAGATTGATTCAAGGTGAGATGGGTGAGACAAGGTATGGAGACAGGTGTGAGGTGGATACAGGTGTGAGGTAAGGCAGGTGTGAGGTGGGTGTGAGATGCGGGTGTGAGGTGAGAGGTGGGAGACGGGTGCAAGGTAAGACAGGTGTGATGTAAGAAAGGTGTGAGATGGGTGTGAGATGAGACAGGTGTGAGGTAAGGTAGGTGTGGGGTGAGACAGGTATTATATGTGTCAGTAGGATGCGAGGCGAGACTGGTGTGAGATAGGTGTGTGGTGAGTCTCCACTACGCAGACGATCTGGTGCTATTCTACAGTAAAACTGAACAGGAAGTTCTCATCTTCACACAGGAAGTGGTAGTGGTCTTACCCGAGTCAAACAAGAAGTGGTCACTGACTGGCTCCTCGTCCTCAGGGAGGTAGCGCTTGTCGATGGCTTCCTTGATCTGGTTGTTGGCTCCTTTAGGGTCGAGGTCCATCGCCCAACTGAAGTTCATCAGAGCAAGGTGGGTCTGACCCAGCTTTTTATACACCTGGACAGGAAGTAGACCGGTAGTTGACAGGAAGTCAGTACATATAGACAGGAAGTCAACACCCACAGACAAGAAGTCCTTGCTGCCTTTAATGAGAAGATCTTCTGATTACGTTTTTTATTTCACATTAATATTTAATATTAAAATGTAATTACATTGTTGAAAGGTCAGAGTTCGTAGCTTTCCGACCAGGAAGTAGAACAGGTCTAATGAACAGGTTCAAAGGTCAGAGGTTGTACCCTTCCGATCAGGAAGTAGACCAGGTCTAATACACAGGTTCAATGGTCAGAGGTCGTAGCTTTACGACCAGGAAGTAGACCAGGTCTAATGAACAGGTTCAAAGGTCAGAGGTTGTACCTTTCCGATCAGGAAGTAGCCCAGGTCTAATGAACAGGTTCAAAGGTCAGAGGTTGTACCTTTCCGATCAGGAAGTAGACCAGAGACTCCTTGGGAACGATCTGCTTCAGCTCCTCCAGCTCCTGCAGCGCCGCCTGAAGGACAAAGAGGTCAAGAAAAAAAACATTTTGATTAAATATTTTAGCTCCAGCTTGAATTAAGTATTTTAGGAATCAAAATGTATGTGTGGTACTACCGAGTACTTGCATGAAGTACTAACTTTACATTTACATTTATTCAGTGATTGATTTAGTCTAAAGAGATTTACATGAGAGGCTAGAAAAATCAAAGCAGACATTTACAATTGGAGCGAAATTTGGAATGTAAAGAGCAACTATCAGGTTGTTTTTTTTAATTAATAGAAAAAAAAATGCCTTGCATTTTGAAGAAATGGTTTGAAAAAAACGATAAATGTTTTTATAGCAGAAAGGGCAGAAATGTCGGTAACAACGTTGGTGTTTTTGCCGGTAAAAAAGCCTTTTTTTTTTCCTCCTCATCTGGCCGGTGACATCACAGGGGGCATGGTCGTCTCTGCCACTGTGCAGTGGCAGGGTGGTAGTGAGTCACAGTTGAGTCACTTAGTTTTACTGATATTTAGAATGTGAAGTACTGTGTTTAGGATTTACTATACACAGGTTAACAGCATTTCCGCAAAAACTTTTTTTACTAAATAAAAAAATCCCATCACAACGGAGACAAGGTCAAGGCCCAATCCAGGCCTGGCTCAGCAGGACCGCTCTGGGTGGGGCGAAGCGGATGTTCACACAAGTAGGAAACTGTGAAATAAACTTAAATGTATAATAAAGACACTGCAGCGCTCACCCTGTCCCATCTCCCCCACGTCACCTTCAAGTTCTGGGCAATCTCAGATTTTTAAGTGGCCGTGGCTAACTGACATGTCATTTTACAAAATCCAGCTGTAATTTTAAGGATACAAAAATAAACTAAATCTTAAAGGGGACCTATTCTGAAAAACTCACTTTTTCAGTGCTTGTACACATACATTTGGATCTCTGTTGGGCCTGCTTACGCACACACACACAGTGGAATAAGACAACCCAGCCTGTTTTTTGTGAGCTGTCTCTTTCATCAAACATGTAATATAACAACCCGTTCAGATTTGTCTCCCACTGCACTGTCACGCCGGGCCTCAGTAGAATTAGAACCGGACCCCATGTGAGTGACTCCACCCACAGCTTGAGCACCACCAGGTCTGGTGGCTGAGAGCTAAGCCAGGTAACTGACCTGTTGTTGGCCGCACAGACCAGCACAAATCACTTTTCACACTTTTAAAAGAACAAGGAATTAAAACCAACTGTCTGTGACTAAACTGCAGATGATGGAAATGTAAGTATTTAAAAAATGGTCTTGTGTTGTCGGTTAACGTTGACCTGCTATGCGGATAGCGCCAAGTCGGACAAGCTTTTAAATTAGGCCTTGTAGATCTAATACGAGGGAAGATTCGGCAACTGGATTGATTATTTCTCACCTCAAATTTGTTTAGGAAACAGATTTTGGGAGACTGTTAAGATGAAATAAGTGAAAGTTAATGTGCTTCATACAACGGAGGCTCACAGAACCCCACTACTGATGCTCAAACACCATTGGCTCACAGAACTAGGGGCCTCAGGAGGGAGGCGACACGAGAATGAAGAGTGGTATTTTCAGCAGAAAACTTCAAAGATATGTTTTGGGGACCTCTGAGACCTATATTAACTTGTTGAAAAGGGGTAAAAAAAGGTCCATCATTTTGCTGCATAATTTCCACAAGTCCAGTCGGGCACACCCTGAACACTGCTCTTTAAGTGCCCGAACACCTGTTTCCAACTCCAACCAGGTACAAGTGCAAGATGCTGTAGGAATCAGAATTTACCTTGTACTTGTCATTGGCAAACAAGATGGATGCTCTGTGGAACTTGCACAGAGGGTTTTTAGGGTCGATGCCGATTGCTCGGTTCAGCGTCTCCAGAGCGCTGTCTGACTTCTTCAGGGCATGTTGTACCTTCGGAGTACACAGGAATACTACTGAGTCCCCAGTACTGACTTCTATCAAAAGTAAATTTATGTAAGAGCTGTACTGTGGAACTCCAGGGTGTTAAAGTACTGCATACCACTCCGATGTGGCACAGCAGCACAGAGCTCTGAGGATTGATGCTCAGAGCTTTCTTGAAGTGGATTTCTGCCAAGTTAAACTTCTCCTGTTTGTAGTAAATCATGCCGAGGCCGTACCTAGTACACACATTTAAAGAAAATACGAATACAAATCAAATACATTCAAATACATTTCTTTGATGCAGCCTGTCTATTACCAAAGAAAGTGATTCATTAGTAGTTTACAAAGAAAGGGTCTTGAACCTTCACTAACATTCTAACCGTGTACTGTCCTACCGAGTGTACAGTACTACGTTCAGTGTACTCACCAGGCGTTGTAGTGTCGGCTGTTGACCCGGATCGCGTTCCGGAAGCAGGCCAGTGCCCGGTCCAGTTCCTCAGTCAAAACGAACTCATGACCCAACAGTGTGTAGGCGTAGGCAAAACCCGGGTCCACCTGCAACACCAGAGATATAGCCTAAAGGTATTGTCACACTGCTGACAGGCTGCAATGCATTTCAAACGGAGCTTGGCTTCATCCAGCTGCAGGGGGCGGAGCTACGACCGGTGACAAAGCACGCCTTCATGGTGTAACGAAAGTTTAGCAGATTTCAATTTTAGGCAAATGAGCAGCAAACTGCGACAGCCATCAGGTCGGAAGACACGCTCTCAATGGCGCAAATCCTTGGAAAATGGACACCCGGACATGGCATCATTGTTCATACTGAGGCTATATTTGAAATAAAAAACGTCCCTTAAACTATCGATTAAATAGGGAACAGGTCATTTTTCTCCAACAAGGACAATTCTTTATTTTAATGGACGGATGGTAAGACTAGTTACTAAATATTTTCAAGAGGTTCTCTTTTTGTTAAGTAAACAGGTACACCATTTGTGACCCACCGCAGACTTTAGGCACATTTGGTGGCTTTTGTCTATTATTTTTTCGCATAATTTGAAAGTGAAGAATCAGAGCTTTAATACAAGGTGTCACTTGTGCAAAACAAGAAAATATTTATTTAAAGCTATGATTTGTTAATGACAAGGGTGTGGCAAACTGTGTTTCTGAGATAATCACCTTCAAAGTTTTCCACCACAATTGGCTTCATTGAGCCAGGTCCCAGAATGCAAATAGTTGGAGGACCAACACAGCCATATGGCCACTTGACACCCTGCTGAATGGGGACTTGACACCCTGCTGAATGGGGCAATCCTGCATTGTTCTTGTGTTTTGAGGGAATGTTGAACAGCGTCATTGACACATATCTTTAAAAAAAAAAAAAAAAAAAAAGCTTTTATTTAACTGTAAGAATGTACATGTTTTATAAAAGTGCATTTATTTATGAGTTTAAAAGTGCAGACAACCCAACAAAATGTAGGGTCCATCAATAATATAAGTCTCTGTATATCAGCCTCGGTGTGTCATTTAATATATAATTTTATATATCGACACACTACTTTTGGCCCCTTTAGGTTGAAGTTCCGGACGCTGGCACGTAAATAGACAGGAATCTTGAATCTTGAATATCTGTGTATCATTCAATCGTTTCATATCCCGTTTAGAATCCAAAATCAGAAGTGATTGACTTTTTCCCCATGAAGGGCCGTGAAATGTTGTGAGTGTGGGGATCACACCGTGGGGACCACAGCACAGAACCCCCCAAATTTCCCTGGTTACTGTGATAACTTTAGAAACAGTACCTGAATGGCTCGCTGGAAAAACTTGATGGCGACATCATGCTCCCTCTGCAGACTGAAGCAGTTTCCTGCAACACACCAGGCCTGAGGAAACCAAAGAGACCAGTCAAACACCCTGTCCTTTCTGCAGATGGGTGGACCTACCTGGGGGAGTCCTGACTGGGGGGCGGTCCTAGGTTGCATGGCAGTCCTACCAGGGGGGACATGGTAGTCCTGCCAGGGGGGTGGTCCTACCTGGGGGGCGTGGCGGTCCAGGTCCGTCAGGTCCTTAGACAGCGCAGACAGTGCCACATCCTTCTGCAGGTGCCACAGCGTAGTGGAGTAGATCTCCATCCCCTCCACCCGAAACGACTCGATCCTCCTGACCTCCTGGAACACCCGCTCCGCCTAAACACTCAGAAACATGACGTCAGTTACTGCCAGCAGGGGCCGAGGGGGCAGGCTCTGAACACCCGCTTAGGGTGTATTAATGAGTGCATTCAAGGTGTATTAGGGTTGTATAAGGAGGTGTATTAGGGGGTGTATAAGAGTTCTATAAGGGGGTGTATTAGGGGGTGTACTACGGGCAGTGTTTCCCAGACATTGACTTTTTTTTTGTCCCGTCACAATATCAACGTTGAGGGCCACATATTGATTTTCAATTTTTTTTTACTATTTATAATGGGTAAAATCGTATTTCACCTTCGAGCTGCACGCAGTGCATTGATTGCCCCACTCTTGCTCTCTGTCTAACAAATACATTGATAACGGTATCGATCTGTATCTCCCGGACCGAATCGCAAGGCAGATATCGGTGCCTCATTTTGGTGCCATGCCCAGGCTGTGGATGGAAAACATCCGAAAGCGCCACATGTGGTGCCTTCACTAAATATTATTGTTTGTAACGGTGGAGAGGGAGCCGTTTCTCTAAATAAAGGAAATATAAACATTGTGTTTTTATTTAGATGTATTTATATTAGTCAATTTCCACTCATTTCAACACTGTGCGTAACACCCCATAATTCTATTAGGGGGTGAATTAGAATGAGAGGGTGTATAAAAGGGTGTGTTGTCGGGTGTATAAGGGGTGTATTAAGGGGTTTATTGGGGGTCAAGTACCGAGTGTGTCCTGAGTATTGAGAGAGTACCTGTGTGTACTCTGCCAGTTCGAAGTAGGCCTGCCCGATGTGGGTCAAGACCCAGCCGGTGTTGTAGTGGTGCGAGGGGACAGAGGACAGGATGCTGATCGCGTCCCTGCAGTTGTAGGAACACAAGGCCTGGTAGGCCCTACCCAGGTCCCGCAGCAGGACCAGCAGGACGTCTGGAACACAGAGAAACCCCATTAGGTAACACTCTGGTCCACCTGTCCCAATGCAGAGACGGCATGTTCACCAACACCCCCTAATACCCTATTAAATGAGTACTAACAGTACTAGTACCTGTGGCGGCTCGGGGGACCCCCTGCAGACCAGGGGTCTTGGCGTCCTCGGGCTTCAGGAGGTCCAACTCATTCAGGTTGCTGCTCGGCGTCTTGGCTTTGCTCTTCGTCTTCCTGTTCGGGATCTTGGTTGGAAACTTCATCTTCAGCTTTTTACTGTTCTCCTGCACACAGTAGAACGCAGTAGAAGTATTTCAAATACCGCATAAATAACAATAGCATTCCTCCCGCAACCCGAGCCAATGTTCCCTTTAATGCAGTTCTGTGTGACTAATGCACTTATTGTAAGTCGGACAAAAACATTTGCTAAATTACATAATGTCATGTGTGTACCTTTGCAGTAGAACTAGCAGTATTGTGTGTACCTTAGCAGTAGAACTTGCAGTAGTGATGATTCTACTACTTCTTCTGGGTTGAATGTTTGGTGGCGCAACAAGACTTGGGATTAAAACCTGTGGAGGAGTACTGAGAAACAGACAGGTAGAGTTCACCCTTAAGGCCGATTTATGGTCATGTATCGAAAACCCTAACACCAGCCCAGCGGCAATTCCGGTCCTTTCTGAGGACAAAGAGACTGCCAGACCTACCTTTCCGTCGGGCGAAATTTCCAAAAATTACAAAATGAATGTTAAAAATGACAAAGATTTAAAAGTCATAGTGGGAAATAGCCCGGAACATTAGGTTGGACATAACAAAATGTGAATAATAGCATTTTTGATACACAATAGGGTTAGGGTTAGTAACAGTTAGTTTAGTTAGGTTAGGTCAAGAGTAAGCTGTGCAATGATAGTAATAACATGTGAAATAATAGTAATAACATGTGTAATGATAGTAATATTATGTGTAATGATAGTAATAAGATATAATAGTATTAAGACATGTCATAAAAGTAAAAAGATGTGTAATAGTAATAAGATGTACAATAACAGCTGTGTGTTCAACTGCTGTGGGGGTGGAGCTCTGTGTGTACCTGCTGTGGGTGGTGGAGCTCTGTGCGTTTACCTGCCGGGGGGTGGAGCTCTGTGTGTACCTGCTGGGGGGGTGGAGCTCGGTGTGTTTACCTATTGTGGGGGGCGGAGCTCTGTGTGTTTACCGTCTGTGGGGGCGGAGTGCTGTGTGTTTACCTGCTGTGGGGGCAGAGCTCTGTGTGTTTACCTGCTGTGGGGGCGGAGCTCTGTGTGTTTACCTGCTATGGGGGCGGAGCTCTGTGTGGTTACCTGCTGTGGGGGCGGAGCTCTGTGTGTTTACCTGCTGTGGGGGGCGGAGCTCTGGCTGAACGGAGGTAAAACTTCTCGACTGTTTCCACTTTGACTGAAGACAGATTTGGACTGAGAGATTCTAGAGACAGACTGAGGGGGGGGGGGTTGACAGACAGAAACAATAAGGTCAGTTCCAAACAGAGGACCAGATGGCTGTGTCTCTAGTGTCCCCATGGCCTTAGTTGAGGGTCCAGACTAACAGAGCCATTGACCAGGACCCGAAAACTGGGAGCAGCACTAGGGAACCAGAACCAGGGGACTTGCAGAGCGGAATGCTGGGATACCAGTGGGGGATTATCCCACTGCGCCTCCCCCATTGGAGGATTCAGACGAGACTGGAACCTCAGGAGGATGAATGAGGTCCTAGTCCTCGAGCATGTGTATTAATACTAGTGTGTAGTAATACAAGTGTGAATTAGTGTGTATTAATAAATACTAGTACTACCTTCTTGCTTGGGGCTTGCTGTGTTTCCATTGGTCCAGAGAAGCTGTGCAGGTACGAGGGATCTCCTGGGCTCGGCTCCAAGGGCACAATGCCAAAACTACACAGTACAAAGTACACACTGTATCACAACTGCACAGTACGAAGTAAACACTATTTAAACTACACAGTACACTTTAACACATGTTAAAGTACACAATTGCACATCACAAACTACACACAGTACAGATCTGAAGAGATGAATGTGCAGTACTGCAGCCGTCCATCAGAGGAAGCACACTAGATGTGGAACACTATAACATTAGTACCTGGGAGTCAGGGGGCTCAGGGCGGTGGGGCCCCCTAGGAGGCTCCGCCCACTCTTGGGCTTGTTGCTCTGTTTGGCCAATAGCGTCGCAGCTGGTCCGAGAGCCACCGAGTTGGGCAATAGGGAGCCAGCATCCGGGGAAATGAGGGAAGAGTCAATGTAGGAAACCGACGAATCAGACGTCAGCTTTGAAGACTCCAGATTCAGACGATTCAACTCCTTGTAGCGGAGAAGAGAACTACATCAAAATACATCTTGATCTGTTTAGAACTATAGTGCAATCTGATTAGAACTACAGTGTAATCTGTTTAGAGCTACAGTAGAATTTGTTTAGAACCACAGTAATATCTTTTTAGAACTACAGTGTAATATGTTTAGAACTACAGTGTCATCTGATGAGGACATTGTTCTAATAAGATTCAGAACTAGTGTAATCTGATTATAACGAAAGTGTAATCTCATGAGAATGAACGTGTAATCTGATTAGAACAAAAATCGAATCTGTTTAGAACTATTGTGTAATCCGATTAGACCTACACTGAAATGTGAGTAGACTTCCATGTAATCCGATTAGAACTAAAATGAAATATGTTTAGAACTGCATCTTAATCTGTCTCGAAACACATTGCAATCTGAGTAGACTACAGTATAATCTGTTTAGAACTACTATGTAATCTGATTTGAACTACAATGTAATCTGATTAAAACTACAGTGTAATCTGATTAGAACAACAATGTATTCTGTTTAAAACCGCAGTGTAATCTTATTCAAACTACAGGAAAATTTGTTTGGAACTACAGTAGAATCTGTTTAAAACTACAGCGTAATCTTATTAAAACTACAGTGTAATCTGTTTGGAACTACAGCAGAATCTGTTTAGAACTACAGTGTTATCTGATTATAATGAGTGAGCAATATGAATAGAACGACAGTGTAATCTGTTTAAAACTAGATAGGGGACCGATCCCATCCAATATCGTATCGGATGCCAATACGATATTGGGTGACCGGGTGATGTCATTCACCCATCGGACTGACGTCCCCGAGCCACATGCCGATCCAAATTCCATTTCATGGTCTGACTCCTCGAGAATTCAACTTGGAAAATAATTTACCTGCAAAGTGCAAATGAAAGCGAGCACGAATAGGAACTGGCAGTTGGAGTTGGGCAAACCGTCACAGATTGACGCAACCATTCTACTGTGTTGGTCCTCAAATAAAGAAGTCATGATTCCGACGTATATAATATGCACCACCATAGAGCTACTAGGAGTTGTGGTTCTATTCATGCAGCGCCACACTGAAACGAATGACCGGATGAGGATTAAAAAATACACAATCTCTCGGCGTGCCGGTTGCATCCGGCTTAAAATCATAATAGTCCCATGGGGGATTTTGCTTTTTTTTTTTTTTTTTTTTTTTCGCAACAAGCTCTTTCATGATTCAATTTGCTGAAAATCCTTGTTCCACCCAAGCGGCCCGGGCCCTTGCATGCACCGTACGCCATTAACACTGCATTGACTGCTTCGGCCTGTTTGCTGCGATACGTCAACGTCACTGCCAGATGGGAACAGGCAAGACTGTAAACAAATACAAGTAAACGGGGTAACTGTGGTTTTTCTGGATAAAATGCACTATTACTTTAACATTTCTCAACCCATTTCAATGAGTGGTTTTTATATTCAAGGGTTAATATCTACATCAAGTAGAACAAGTTTTGGAAAAAAAAGTTTGTTTTTTCCCAGTACTCCCAGTACAAAAAAGAGCTCGGCATCGGAATAAGTATATGTATCTTTACAGGTACTCCTCACTTTACAACAGTTTACAGTTCCACTCCTAGAACCAGGTCATTTAGCGAATTGGTTGATAAGTGAGGACCCATGTTATTTCACATAAAGGGGACATGGCTGGTATATATAGTGTATATAGTGTATATAGTATATATAGTATAGTGTATATAGTGAATATAGTATATATAGTGTATATAGTATATATAGTATAGTGTATATAGTGAATATAGTATATATAGTGTATATAGTATGTATAGTGTATATAGAGTTATTTCCGGTAAGGGGGCATGGTGATTGTGAACGCTAGTGTAGTGAATACTGACAGACTGCGAGAATGAGACAGACTGAGAACGGTGATGAGATGTACACAGTGTATATAGTATATATCGTATTTATAGTGTATATAGTGTATATATAGTGTATATAGTTTAAAAAGGGTGATAAGATGAGATGCTTGGTATTGTACACAGCATACAATACAGACTGGTCGGAGAGCTTGTCCTAAATCCGAACGGTCGTTAAACAGATATATTGTAAAAGGAGGAATACCTGTATTTCAAACTACAATGTAATCTATTTAAAATTACAGTGTAATATGTTGAGAACTACAGTAATCTGATTAGAACTACAGTGTAATCTGATAAAACAAACTTGTAATCTAATGAGAGCGAAGGATTAAAAGTACAGTGTAATATGATTAGAACAACGGTTGAATCTGTTTAGATCTAAATATGTTAGTATCTTAGTTCTAAACATATAAATATGTTTAGAACTAAGGAATAATCTTTTTAGAACTAAAGTGTAATCCATTTAGATCGACAGTGTAAACTGTTTAGATCGACAGTGTAATCTGTTTAGATTGACTGTAATCTGTTTAGAACTAAGGTGTAATCTGTTTAGATCAACAGTGTAATCTGTTTAAATCAACAGTGCTATCTGTTTGGATCAATAGTATGATATGTTTAGAACTACAGTGAAATCTGTTTAGAATGACAGTGTAAACTGTTTAGAACTACAGTGTAATCTGGTTAGATCTACAGTGTAATATGTTTAGAACTACAGGGTAATCTGTTTAGAACTACAGTGTAATCTGGTTAGAACTACAGTGTAATCTGTTTAGAACTACAGTATCATCTGATTAGAACTAAAGTGTAATCTGATTAGAACGAAAGTGTTATCTGTTTAGAACTACAGTAATCTGTTAAGATCTACAGTGTAATCTGTTTAGAACTACAGCGTAATATGTTTGGAATTACAGTAATCGGTTTAGAACTACATTATTCTGATTTGAACTAAAGTGTAATCTGATTAGACTACAGTGATCTGATTAGAACTAAAGTGCAATCTGATAAAAGTACAGTAATCCGATTAGAACTACAGTAATCTGTTCAGAACTACAGTAATCTGTTTAGAACTACAGTGCTATCTGATTAGACTACAGTAATCTGATTAGAACTACAGTAATATGTTTAGAACTATAGTAATCTGTTTTGAACTACAGTAATATGTTTAGAACTACAGTGCAATATGTATAGATGACAGTATTCTGATTAGAACTACAGTAATCTCCTCAGAAGTACAGTGTAATCTTATTAGACTACAGTAATCTGATTAGAACTACAGTAACATGTTTATAAATACAGTGCAATCTGATTAGACTACAGCAATCTGTTTAGAACTACAGTGTAATCCGATTAGACTACAGTAATCTGATTGGAACTACAGTAATCTGTTTAGAACTACAGTGTCAACTGATTAGAACTACAGTAATCTGATTAGAACTACAGTAATCTGATTAGAACTACAGTAATCTGATTAGAACTATAGTAATCTGTTTAGAACTATAGTTATCTGTTTAGAACTATAGTAATCTGTTTAGAACTACAGTAATATGTTTAAAACTACAGTGCAATCTGATTAGACTACAGTATTCTGATTAGAACTACAGTAATCTGATTAGAACTACGGTGCAATCTGATTAGACTACAGCAATCTGTCTAGAACTACAGTGTAATCTGATTAGACTACAGTAATCTGATTGGAACTACAGTAATCTGTTTAGAACTACAGTAATCTGTTTAGAACTACAGTGATATGATTAGACTACAGCAATCTGTTTAGAACTACAGTGTAATCTGATTAGACTACAGTAATCTGATTGGAACTACAGAAATCTGTTTAGAACTACAGTGATATATGATTAGACTTCAGTAAACTGATTAGACTACAGTAATCTGATTAGAACTACAGTAATCTGATTAGAACTACAGTAATATGTTTAGAACTATAGAAATCTGTTTAGAACTACAGTAATCTGTTCAGAAGTACAGTGTAATATAATTAGACTACAGTTATCTGATTAGAACTACAGTAACATGTTTAGAACTACAGTGCAACCTGTATGGACTACAGTATTCTGATTAGAACTACAGTAATCTCCTCAGAAGTACAGTGTAATCTGATTAGACTACAGTAATCTGATTAGAACTACAGTAACCTGTTTATAACTACAGTGCAATCTGAATAGACTACAGCAATCTGTTTAGAACTACAGTGTAATCCGATTAGACTACAGTAATCTGATTGGAACTACAGTAATCTGTTTAGAACTACAGTGATATATGATTAGACGACAGTAATCTGTTTAGAACTACAGTGTCATCTGATTAGAACTACAGTAATCTGATTAGAACTACAGTAATCTGATTAGAACTATAGTAATCTGTTTAGAACTATAGTTATCTGTTTAGAACTACAGTAATATGTTTAGAACTACAGTGCAATCTGATTAGACTACAGTATTCTGATTAGAACTACAGTAATCTGTTCAGAAGTACAGTGTAATCTGATTAGACTACAGCAATCTGTCTAGAACTACAGTGTAATCTGATTAGACTACAGTAATCTGATTGGAACTACAGTAATCTGTTTAGAACTACAGCAATCTGTTTAGACTACAGTAATCTGATTGGAACTACAGTAATCTGTTTAGAACTACAGTGATATGATTAGACTACAGCAATCTGTTTAGAACTACAGTGTAATCTGATTAGACTACAGTAATCTGATTGGAACTACAGTAATCTGTTTAGAACTACAGTGTAATCTGATTGGACTTCAGTAAACTGATTAGACTACAGTAATCTGTTTAGAACTACAGTAATCTGTTCAGAAGTACAGTGTAATCTAATTGGACTACAGTTATCTGATTAGAACTACAGTAACATGTTTAGAATTACAGTGCAATCTGATTAGACTACAGTATTCTGATTAGAACTACAGTAATCTGTTCAGAAGTACAGTGTAATCTAATTAGAATACAGCAACCTGTTTAGAACTACAGTGCAATCTGATTAGACTACAGCAATCTGTCTAGAACTACCGTGTAATCTGATTAGACTACAGTAATCTGATTGGAACTACAGTAATATGTTTAGAACGACAGTGATATGATTAGACTTCAGTAAACTGATTAGACTACAGTAATCTGTTTAGAACCACAGTGTCATCTGATTAGAACTACAGTAATCTGATTAGAACTACAGTAATATGTTTAGAACTATAGAAATCTGTTTAGAACTACAGTAATATGTTTAGAACTACAGTGCAATCTGATTAGACTACAGTATTCTGATTAGAACTACAGTAATATGTTCAGAAGTACAGTGTAATCTAATTAGACTCCAGTTATCTGATTAGAACTACAGTAACATGTTTAGAACTACAGTGCAACCTGTATGGACTACAGTATTCTGATTAGAACTACAGTAATCTCCTCAGAAGTACAGTGTAATCTGATTAGACTACAGTAATCTGAATAGAACTACAGTAACCTGTTTATAACTACAGTGCAATCTGAATAGACTACAGCAATCTGTTTAGAACTACAGTGTAATCCGATTAGACTACAGTAATCTGATTGGAACTACAGTAATCTGTTTAGAACTACAGTGATATATGATTAGACGACAGTAATCTGTTTAGAACTACAGTGTCATCTGATTAGAACTACAGTAATCTGATTAGAACTACAGTAATCTGATTAGAACTATAGTAATCTGTTTAGAACTATAGTTATCTGTTTAGAACTATAGTAATCTGTTTAGAACTACAGTAATATGTTTAGAACTACAGTGCAATCTGATTAGACTTCAGTATTCTGATTAGAACTACAGTAATCTGTTCAGAAGTACAGTGTAATCTAATTAGACTACAGCAACCTGTTTAGAACTACAGTGTAATCTGATTAGACTACAGTAATCTGATTGGAACTACAGTAATCTGTTTAGAACTACAGCAATCTGTTTAGAACTACAGCAATCTGTTTAGACTACAGTAATCTGATTGGAACTACAGTAATCTGTTTAGAACTACAGTGATATGATTAGACTACAGCAATCTGTTTAGAACTACAGTGTAATCTGATTAGACTACAGTAATCTGATTGGAACTACAGTAATCTGTTTAGAACTTCAGTGTAATCTGATTGGACTTCAGTAAACTGATTAGACTACAGTAATCTGTTTAGAACTACAGTAATCTGTTCAGAAGTACAGTGTAATCTAATTGGACTAGTTATCTGATTAGAACTACAGTAACATGTTTAGAACTACAGTGCAATCTGATTAGACTACAGTATTCTGATTAGAACTACAGTAATCTGTTCAGAAGTACAGTGTAATCTCATTAGAATACAGCAACCTGTCTAGAACTACAGTGTAATCTGATTAGACTACAGTAATCTGATTGGAACTACAGTAATCTGTTTAGAACTACAGTGATATGATTAGACTTCAGTAAACTGATTAGACTACAGTAATCTGTTTAGAACTACAGTATCATCTGATTAGAACTACAGTAATCTGATTAGAACTACAGTAATATGTTTAGAACTATAGAAATCTGTTTAGAACTACAGTAATATGTTTAGAACTACAGTGCAATCTGATTAGACTACAGTATTCTGATTAGAACTACAGTAATATGTTCAGAAGTACAGTGTAATCTAATAAGACTACAGTTATCTGATTAGAACTACAGTAACATGTTTAGAACTACAGTGAAATCTGATTAGACTAAAGTAATCTGATTAGACTACAGTAATCTGTTTAGAACTACAGTGTCATCTGATTAGAACTACAGTGTCATCTGATTAGAACGACAGTAATCTTAGAACTACAATGTTATCTGTTTCGACTACAGTGTAATCTGATTTGACTGGTGTGATTGTGATTGATAGAATGACTACAGGTTAACCCAATAAAGGCTACAAGTTTATCTGACTAGTACTACATGTTAATAATGTTTATGTGAATAAACTATAAATTAATCTTATTCTTAATCTTATTAATCTACAGTGCATCCGATTAGAACTACAAATTAATCTGATGAGGAGTTAACGTTAATCTGATTAGAAGTACAGGTTAATCTTATCAGGATTAGGTCAATCTGAATTTGAGGCTTTTTTGATTTGGACTGCAGTGTAATCTAATGAGGACTACAGGTTAGTCTGATTAGGAATACAGATTGATCTGATAAGGAATATTTGATTTGTATTAGGTTCATCTGAGGGTACCAGCGTGTCCTGGGGCGTCTCCATGAGGACAGTGTCCAGGCGGTGGGAGGGGTTTTGGGGACTGATGGCTGGAGGGGGCGGAGCTACAGGAGCCGAGCACAGTCTGAAGATCTGCTCTGGATCCGGCTTCTCCCCTGAGAAGTTTTACTACATATTTATACTTCTACATTTATATTTTAAGCAGTATTACTTTCTATCTATTATAAAGAGTACAGGAATGTATTATACTATAAACAGTTCATCCATGTATATTATTCTCAGCAGTATATATATATATATATATATATATATATATATATATATATTTTTTTTTTTTTTTTTTTTTTTATAAACAATATAATCACATAACATATTCTAAACAGTGTATAGCTATAGAGGGCATGGTTTGGTTATCTAGGTGACAGGAGGGGCAGGGCGTGGTTACCTTAGTGATGGAGGGGGCAGGGTGTGGTTACCTAAGTTATTGAGGGGGCAGGGTGTGTAACCTAAGTGATGGATGGTGCCGGGTGCGGTTACCTAGTAGACGAGAGGCGGCAGGGTGAGGTTACCTAAGTGATGGAGGGGGCCGGATGTGGTTACCTAGGAGACAGTGTTCGGTCTCCTAGATAACCACATCCGGTGGTTACCTTTTGGGGGGGGGGGGTTAGTTACCTAAGTGATGGAGGGGGCAGGGTGTGGTTACCTAGGTGATGGAGGGGGCCGATTGTGGTACCTAGTAGATGAGAGGCGGCAGGGTGAGGTTACCTAAGTGATGGAGGGGGCCGGATGTGGTTACCTAGGAGACAGTGTTCGGTCTCCTAGGTAACCACATCTGGTGGTTACCTATGAGACGGGGGCAGGGTGTGGTTACCTAGGAGACAGAGGGGGTAGGGTTTGGTTACCTAGGTGATAGAGGGGATGGGTTTGATTACCTAGGTGACAGAGGGATCGAGGTTTGGTTACATCGGAGACTGGGTGGGTGGTGTTTGGTTACCTATGTGAAAAAGGGGGTGGGGTTTGGTTACCTAGGTGACAGAGGTTCTGGAAGGACGACCAGATGAACGGGTTAAGGATTAAACTCCTCTGGAAACATTCTGACCCTTTGGCAACTCGATCTGTCTTACTGTTGGAGAGAGAGACAGGCAGACAGACAAGTAGAGAGAGAGGCAGGTCAGTCACGCTGGTGCAGGAATCCTGTGGAGGTCTGATGAAGAGAAAAGAAGAATCTTTAATTGTCACACGACACACCACTACAACACACACACACACACACACACACACACACACACACACACACACACACACACACACACACACACACACACACACACACACACACACACACACACACACACACACACACACACACACACACACACACACACACGGTGAAATGGGTCCTCTGCATTTGACCCATCCCGGCTTGTCCTTCCTCCGGGGGGGCAGCCATTCAACGATGCGCCCAGCGACCTAGTTCCATATGTCCAGCACTGGTCAGACAATAATGTGTGCATGTTTTTGGTGGGGGTCCTTACTGATGTTAGATGGAGGAAACCCCATGGGGTCTCCACAAGGGGAGAACATGCAAACTCCACACAGAAAGGCCCCTAATTGGGAGATAACCCGCCGGAGCATGGTGCCAACAGTGCCCCAGGCGGGAATTGAACCCAGGACCTTCTTGCTGTGAGGCAGCAGTGCAATGCACTATGCCACCGTGCCAAGCTTTTCCTTTTTTTTTTGCATCCATTTCCTCCATTAGGCTCATGGGCTTTAGCCTTAGTAGTAGCTTTAGCCTTGGCGCTTCTTGTCATCTCCTCTTGTCGACGCCCTTGCTCTGCGCTGATGTGGTGCCCTTGTGCTAGGCCTCCTCCTGCTGCTGGGTCTCAGCTGGTGTTGCTGGTTATCTTCCACCCGGTGCTGGGTCGAGTCGAGTTTGGTGCCAGGGTTAGTGGAGCGGAGCAGCTGGTTGCCATGGTGATATGGGCGGAGCAGGACAACTGGTGGCCATGGTAATGGAAGAGCTCCATCTGGTCCAGATTGAGCTTCAGGTGGTACTCAGACAGAGGTGGTGCACAGACAAGCAGGTGGTGCGCAGAAAGACAGGTGGTGCTCAGAGATACAGGTGGTGCGCAGACAGACAGGTGGTTCGCAGAGTTGCAGACAGATGTTTTTTCTAGTGGAGTATCGACTGCATGGCAGTGAGGACAAGGAGAAGTGCAGAGGAACCAGGACTGAGCCTTGGGAACTCCAGCAGGAGCTATGGGTTAGGGTACTGCAGTAGTACTTACCAGTAGATGTGTCCCAGCAGGGACAGGGTGAAACTGGCTGATTCTCCGAACTCACTGATGATGTCGTCTTGACTCTTCTGGGTGTTCAAGATCCCGCCTGTCAGGACCTGCTCCCCCTCTGCCAGCCTAAAGAGATCAATACTAATAAATACTGGTCAATACTTGTCAAGCTTTGTTGTCAGGTGACTGCTCTGTTGCCTGGTGGTTGCTCTGTTGCCTGGTAGTTGCTCTGTTGCTAACAGTAATAGAATAATAATCAGACTATTGCAGCAGTCAGGTTTTGGTTTGTTTTCAATTTGGTCTGATCGGGTTTCTCTCGGTGTTATGAGATATGGGGCCTGTGTCTTTAACCCAGTGCATTGTGGGTAATGTAGAGGCCTCTGTCACATGGTGGAGGAGGTTGAGAGGAGAGATCGTTCTTCCTTTATTCCAAAAGTTAGAAGGTGCCCGTCCACTCTCATCCACAGAGTCCTGCCTCATTGTGTCTCTGTGGCAGGAAATGTAAACAAATGCCGCCCGCTACCCATAATGCACAGTGTGTTTGGTTTACTTCCAGCAGTTCGGTGGAATCAGTGTGGAATTGTGTTCTTACCGCACTAGAGTTTGCTTGAAATCAGTCCCAGACGGTCTGGGACTGGTTACTTTCACACCTGCCCAAAGGAACCGCACCCAGGGGGCAACCGCACCCAGGGGGCAACCGCACCCAGGGGGCAACCGCACCCAGGGGAAACTGCGCCAGGGTTCCCTTCAAATGGATTTAACGCTGCAGATGTGAAAGCGCACTGAGTTGAACTGAAAACTGGCATAACCACGCCCTGGTGAACAGACCTGGATTTCTCCTCAATCACTCTATTTATTTTGACGTGCAAAGGCCAGAACCTGGATGTCATTGCCATATCCAAACTCAAAATAGTTGGTCACCATGGCAACCACCGGCGAACAGGCACAGACTGTTTCTAAGTTGAGTTTGATGAGGGAGTACATATAGAGAGATGTTTGCCTGAAATGGACAGATGTTGAACCAAGTGTCCCAGAGGATGAAGACGGAGGGAGTACTTTCTGTCATTAACCCGGCTACAGCACTTGCTGTGTGAACTCTGCTTTTTCAGTCATCGTAATATTCCAAATGCATGTAAACACTTGAAACACATTATGACCTGAAACCAAATACTGAGTTGAATCTGGTATGGAGTGCAGTGAACACCCTGATCCCTGTTCACACAGGCGGAGACACGCTATCACTGTTCTAACTGATTGTTAGAATATATAATCAATTTCTCTTAAACAGTCCAACAAAAATCTGTTTCTGATGAAATTTGAGGCGAGAAATAGGCTGTGAAACTGAACATCGAGCCGGTCGGACGGAACTCCCCACTAAACTATCCATTAGGGATGCCACTGTGAGGAATTTTCCCGGTACACCGGTATTTAAAATTTTACAACCGGGGGGGGGGGTGCCGTACTTCTATTTTTTGTTTCCGAGTAAAATAAAAAGTAAAATAAAACGGTGTAAAATAAAAAAAAATAAATAATAAAAAACACAATACTCTCAATGTGTAATTGTGAGGAATGGGGACAAGCAGCGGATGGAGATCACGGCCGCAAATTACGCATGGAAACGGCGACAGGTCCCAATTTAGACCTGATCTAAGGTCTTGTATTGTATTGCCTTCTTCCTCTCCTCCCGTGCTCATTGACATGTGATCAGACTGTGCTGCAACCCAGCTGTGTGCGCACAGAGCAGACACTTTCACTTTTGTAGCCTCCAACTAAGGATTGATAAAACACTTTTTTTTTTTTTTTTTTTCACTGATACCCAAAATGTGACCCTACACTACTCACAAAAGGTTAGGGATATTTGGCTTTCGGGTGAAATTTATGGAAAATGTAAAAAGTTCACGCTACAGTGATATTATATCATGAAAGTAGGGCATTTAGGTAGAAGCATGCAATGGTGATTTCCTCATCTCAAACAATTTATTGAAACAAAAGCCAACAACAGTGGTGGGTTTACCACAACAAAAAATGTCAATGTCTCAATAACTTGTCATGTGCCCTTGAGCATCAATTACAGCTTGACAACGACGTCTCATGCTGTTCACAATTCGACTTATTGTCTGTTGAGGCCTGGCCCCCCATTCTTCTTGAAGGCGCCCCTTAAGTCATTGAGGTTCTGGGATACAGAGTTACGAGCCTCTACACGGCGACTCAGCTGGTCCCATGGGTTTTATATGGGATTCAGGTCTGGAGAAAGTGCAGGCTACTCCATTTGAGGTACCCCCAGTCTCCAGCAGCCGTTCCCTAATGATGTGACCTCGATGAGCCGGAGCATTGTCGTCCATGAAGATGAAATGAGGCCTGTGTTGTTCATGCAGGGGCACAATGACTGGATGAATTATGTCATTTAGGTAGTATGGGCTTGTCACTGTACCATTCACAAAGTGTAGCAGTTCTGTATTGACGACACACCTGCCCACACTGTAACACCACCACCACCAAAGGCTCGTCTGGTGACAACAGTTGCTGATGCATAGCGCTTTCCTTGACATCTCCGACGTCTTCCTTGGCGGCCATCATTCACTCAACTTGAATCGACTTTCATCAGAGAACAGCACTGAGGCCCACTGGTCCCTCGTCCAGCGTAAATGCTCCCTGGCCTGTGCAAGACGATGATGCCTGTGCCTGGTGGTGTGGTCAGGTACCCTTGCAGGTCGTCTGGCACGCAGACCACGCTGATGTAAACTGTTTCAAATGGTCTGACGTGACACTTGGGTGCCTTTCACCTCCCTTAAATGTGCCTGAAGTTGAGTGGCATCATCATCCGGTTCCGCAGGGCACTGTTCACAATGAAGCGCTCATCAGTGTGGGATGTGGCCAAAGGACGTCCACTTCTATGCCTTTCTGTGACTCTTCCGGTCTCTCTATATCTCTGTTGCAACCTGCTGATGACACTTTGTGACACTCTAAGCTCAGTGGCCACTTCCCTCTGAGAACATCCCGTTTGAAGCCTCACAATGGCGAGGTACTGTTGATCAGTTGTTAGGTGTCGTCTTGGTCTCATGATGTCAACATGTGAACAGCACGATGAAGAGGACTGTTTAAATACCAATTCTAATTGAACCAGGAAATGTATTGGTCGATTCATGGATCAAACGCCTGTTGTGAATTTTGCCGTTCAGCTCCTTGTTAGAGAACAGCAAGTTGTGCAAAAAGTACTGAAACATTGAACAGTTTGACATGTGAATTCAAAAGTTTAGAGCAGGTCAAATTAAGTTCTTCTGTAAAGGTTATAGTGCATTTTAGGTTCATCCTGAAATTTCACCCGAAAGCCGAATATCCCTTACTTTTTGTGAGGAGTGTATGTCATTTCACTACATATATGTATGCTCGTATGTACACCGCGTTCCAAATTATTATGCAAATTGGATTTAAGTGTCATAAACATTTAATTTTTTGTCTTTCAATTAAACTCATGGATGCTATTGTGTCTCAGGGCTCTTTGGATCACTGAAATCAATCACAGATACCTGTGACAATTAGTTTGCCAGTTGAGCCCATTTAAGGATAACTACTTAAGAAGGACGTTCCACATTATTAAGCAGGCCACAGGTTTCAAGCAATATGGGAAAGAAAAAGGATCTCTCTGCTGCCGAAAAGCCTTAAATAGTGCAATGCCTTGGACAAGGTATGAAAACATTAGATATTTCAAGAAAACCTAAGCGTGAACATCGTGCTGTGAAGAGATTTGTGGCTGATTCAGAGCACAGACAGTGTGCAGATAAAGGCAGAATGAGGAAGGTTTCTGCCTGACAAATTAATCGGATTAAGAGAGCAGCTGCTAAAATGCCATTACAAAGCAGCAAACAGGTATTTGAAGCTGCTGGTGCCTCTGGAGTCCTGCGAACCTCAAGGTGTAGGATCCTCCAGAGGCTTGCAGTTGTGCATAAACCTACTATTCGGACGTGACCTACTATTATAATTTTCCAAGTCTTGTTTACAGATAAGTGCCGTGCAACCCTGGATGGTCCAGATGGATGGAGAAGTGGATAGTGGGTGGATGGCCACCATGTCCCAACAAGGCTGCGACGTCAGCAAGGAGGTGGTGGAGTGATGTTTTGGGCCGGAATCATGGGGAGAGAGCTGGTAGGCCGCTTTAGGGTCCCTGAAGGTTTTAAAATGACCACTGCAAAGTATATCGAATTTCTGACCGACCACTTTCTTCCATGGTACAAAAAGAAGAACCGTGCCTTCCGTAGCAAATTCGTCTTCATGCCTAACAATGCACCATCTCATGCTGCAAAGAATACCTCTGTCTCATTAGCTGCTATGGGCATAAAAGGAGGGAAACTTATGGTGTGGTCCCCATCCTCTCTGACCTCAACCCGATTGTACCTTTGGAGCATCCTAGAGCAAAAGATCTATGCGGGTGGAGGCAGTTGGCATCAAAACAGCAGCTCTTGGAGGCTGTTCTGATATCCTGCATAGAAATTCAAGCAGAAACTCTCCAAAAACTCACAAGTTCAATGGATGCAAGAATTGTGAAGGTGATATCAAAGAAGGGGTCCTATGTTAAAATGTAACCTGGCCTGTTAAGATGTTTTTGATTGAAATAGCTTTTGATTTCAGTAAATATGACTCCTAATGCTGCAAATTCAACAAATGACCATTTTCTGTTCTTTACAACCTAAAAGATGTTTTGAAACTCTGTTGTGCATAATAATTTGGAACAGTGCATTTTGAGGTTTTTATCTTTGAAAAAAATACTGTTATCATTGGGAGGTTTGTTAAATAACATTCGAATTATACCCTAATGGTTGATGACTTGAAAATTATACTGACTGTCATTTGCATCGACTATTTAGGAAAATCAGAGAAAAATATCATTTGCATAATAATTTGGAACGTTGTGTATACGAAAGACAAAAAAACATCTTGAAAATTAACTAAATGGGTTTTATTTCTATTTTTTTTAAAAAGCGACAGTGGGTGCGGTGGGCAAGTAATATAATCGGTGTATGCACGAACACCGTGTAACAGCGGTAACACCGGTAACCGCGGCAACGCTACTCACTGTTATAAATGAGAGAGCAATGGAAAATATTCTGTCTCAAACATTATCAGTAACAGATTTTTTTGGACTATTTAGGAGTAATAGGAGATTGTATATTCTAATAACTATACTATAGTTCTATACTAACTTCTAAGTAAAAATGAAAAGAAAATAATTCTTAAATGGAAGTGCTGCATCATTAATTCTATTGGGCATCCTATAAATTGCTCTTTAGCATCTTTCTAGCAGGAACAGTGAGTGTGTGTGCATACTTGTTTAGCTCCACGCAGCACTGCGCTAACAGGAAGCGGCACTGTGGGCTACAGGAAGTGTGAGTCTTCAAGAGACGGTACGCCTTATATGGCTTCCCAGAGCGGAAGTAGCATGTTGCTAACAGGTAGAGAGACTCCTCCGAGGCAACTGGAGTGGGAGAGAGGGAGAGAGTCAGTCAAAACACTGAGGGAAACACGTCCATTTAAGGTCATGGGAGGGAGACGTCCATATAAGGGCAGTATACAGTATATATTCATTACAAAAGGTCAGATAATCGATTATTTGGATGTGACAGGATCAGACATTAGTAGTCGCTTCCTGTTACAGATGCAGAGCTTCCTGTTGAAGCTTCACATTCATCCTTATCTGGCGTGGCCAGACCTAGCCACAACTCTGTGTAAAACCAACGCAGGTTTGTGAACTTCAAGCAGAATAGTTGGTTAGAAAAAGGCGACACAGTGGGCTGTTGTCATGCTCCAAACTAATCAAATTGTGCTAAAAGGCGGGACCTGGTGCTGGCACTCATCTGTGTGTTGTTGTACTAGGAACAACTATTTTTCTCCAGGCTACTTATAGTCTAGCCAACTGACGAGATGACGACAAAAATTCCATCAAAATAATATGAAAACGATATGGGTTTTTAAGGGCCGATACAGATATTTATTTGACTGAGGCTGGCGATACATATATTTAGTGCCTATATGTAATATTGTTATATTAAAAATTCGAAAAAAGTGCAATAATAATTCCAGGACACATTACTGCCGAACCCCTACTTAAATGTATATTTTTTAAATTTTATTTGCATTAATAGAATGTGCAAAGACAATAAAACTGCATTTGAAAAATGAAAAGTGGATGACAGCTGTAATCTCAGTCTCTGAACAGGTTACTGCCTCTTCACACATTTCTATTTTCTTCCCTGAGAAATACAAAATTATCTTGGAGGATCAGAGATTGTTTCTGAATCAATTCCCTGCCAACAAATGCCCCACGGATCTGCCCCCGCTATCCCTCTGGCCCCGCTATCCCTCTGGCCCCGCTAACCCTCTGGCCCCGCTAACCCTCTGGCCCCGCTAACCCTCTGGCCCGGCTATCCCTCTGGCCCGGCTATCCCTCTGGCCCCGCTATCCCTCTGGCCCGGCTATCCCTCTGGCCCCGCTCTCCCTCTGGCCCCACTCTCCCTCTGGCCTCACTCTCCCTCTGGCCCCACTTTCCCTCTGCCATCCCTCTGGCCCCACTCTCCCTTTGCCCTTCTGCCCCCACTCTCCCTTTGCCTCCGCTATCCCTCTGGCCCCACTATCCCTCTGGCCCTCTGCCCCGCGGTGGGTCATTGATGACCAAATGGATGACCAATGAGCACTTTCTTTCCACTGGTGCCGTACAGTAGCCTCCTTGAGCAGACCGTGCAGAAACCAGCACTCGGCTTCTTTCAGTTTTCTCTTTGCCCAGGGGCATTTGTTCTTCATCCTTCCTCAACTAAGGCCGTATCTTCGCCAGGTTTCATAAGCTGTGTTGACATTTTTGCACCGTGCAGGTAGCGCACTAATAGCACATCAGCGCATTAGCCATAGAGAGTAGCTTGCTGTTCTTTGGATAAAAAAAACAATTGTTACTCTCATACCATTATTGTTAGGTGAAATACTGCTTTGCCTGGCTGAGCATGATTGGATAAACTGCATCCAAAACAAATCCCCACAGAGTGAGCCCCCCCCTGAGAATAGTTTGTGAATCTAAAACAACCACACGCCACAAATCAGGAACAGTGCTAAATGGTATTGTCTCATCCGATATCTTGTTTGAAAATACAGGTACTCCTAACTTAACGACCGAGTTAGGGTTATTTATTTATTTATATATATATATATATATATATATATAAATAGTATATATAGTGTATATGGAACATATAGTAAATATAATATATATAGTGTGTATAGTATATTTAGTGTATATAGTATTTATATAGTATATATGGTTTATATAGTATACAAAATGTACATAGTGTATATATAGTATATACAGTTTATATTGTATACAGTATATGTAGTGTATATAGTATATAAAGGGTGATGAGATGCTTGGTATTGTACACAGCGTACAATACAGACTGGTCAGAGAGCTGGTCCTTAGTCTGAACGGTGGTTAAACAGGTAGGTCGTTAAGTGAGGAGAACACACACACACACACACACACACACACACACACACACACACACACACACACACACACACACACACATATATATATATATATATATATATATATATCTTAAAATTCAAGAGGTTTATTTGTCACATACATATGTATACTTCCATACATATATGCAGTGAAATGTCAATGCAACACACCCGGTGAATACGAACAATATGTTCTAGACTGAGCACAATAGCTACCTAATTTCTACTTGACTAACTGAAACTAACTGATTCCTAAAACGTAATGTAGTAAGTAAATAGAATAAAATAGAATAAAATTAAATAAAATTAAATAACTCAAAAGTAAAACAGAGTGAGGGTATAAAATAGAAATAAAGGGAATAGACTTATGTATATGGGATAGGCTATTATGTATATCCAGATATGTGCATTAAAGTGGCATGTGAATAAAGTGAGGTAGTGTGTGTGGAGATATACAGTACGGCGCAGCAATACAGTAACTCGGTTATTAAGTGAGGAATACCTGTGTGTATATATATATAAAACTTGGTCATTAAGTGAGGAATACCTGTATTGAAGTGTACAGTGTAGTATTGTTGTAGTGTAGTATTTATACCTTCAGCATAAAGTCTTTCAGCCATGAAAACTGCGTCCATGTAGGCGTAGTGGTTCAGAGCCTGCCATACTGCAGCCTAAAGTACACACAGTACACAATAAGTAAAGAGAGTAAACAGTAAGTACACACAGTACACAGTAGATATAGGAACCAGTACTGTGTTGACCACTCTCCATCCATTGCAGCATGAACTGCCCTGGTGCTGGTCCAGGTGCTGGTCCTGGACTGTCCTGGTGCTGGTCAAGGTGCTGCTGGTGCTTTTCCAGGTGCTGGTCCATGTGCTGGTCCCAGTGTCTTCCTGGTGCTGGTCCTAGACTGTCCAGATGCTGGTCCTGGTGTCTTCCTGGTGGTGGTCCTGGACTGTCCAGGTGCTAGTCCAGGTGCTTGTGCTGGTGTCTTCCTGGTGCTGGCCCTGGACTGTCCAGGTGCTGGTCAAGGTGCTGGTCCTGGTATCTTCCTGGTGCTGGTCCTGGACTGTCCAAGTGCTGGTCCTGGTGGCTTCCTGGTGCTGGTCCTGGACTGTTCAGGTGCTGGTCGTGGTGCTAGAAAGTGGCAGTGTTGCCTTGTGGCGCCCCCCGGCGGTGGAGCTGAAACCTACAGTCCCAACCTGAGACCGACTTCCCTCACTTGACTCCGAAGGACTTGGTTGCCGGTTCCATCCCCGGCTCTCCTGGCAGCGTACTGTGGTGCCCTTGAGCAAGGCACTAAACCTACATGCAGCACTGCTCCTAAATACTGGGATGGTCAACGCAGAGGATAGTATACAAGCCCTATACTTGTGGATTCAGAAAGTCTACTAAAAATACACAGATTATATAGAGAACTATCGATGGATATGACATTTGTTTAGACCTGTCTGTCTGTCTGCCTGCCTGCCTGCCTGCCTGTCTGACTGCCTGCCTGTGTGTGCCGGCCTCCCTGTCTGCCTCTGTCTGTCTCTGTCTCTGGTTGAGAATGTTGTTGTTAGCTTAGCTCAGGGTTAGCTAACTAACTAGCTGCTAACTATCCTGCTTGCAGCTCCACTGACGGAACTAACTAACTAAACAGCCTTAAAGCAGCCGGTAAGCAGCTGGTTGACACCCGCTAAGCAGCCGGCTGACACCCGGTAAGCAGCCGCTCTCCTCTCTCTGAGCACCGGGCTGCAGGCCTCAGGCCCCGTGCTGGAGTTGTCAGTTGTCCGACCCGGGAGCCTCTGACTCCTGCCTGTGGAGCCGCAGCTCGGCCTCTCACCTGCACGGGCTCCTGCAGCACCGTCATCCCGCCGGGTCTCTCGCTCTCTCTCCGTCCCCTGGTCCTTCTCGCTCTCTCTCCGTCCCCTGGTCCTTCTCGCTCTCTCTCCGTCCCTGGTCCTTCTCGCTCTCTCTCCGTCCCTGGTCCTTCTCGCTCTTTCTTTCCCTCCGTCTGTGTCTCTCTCGGTGGGAGCGCGGGCCGTTGGACTGACGGAGTTTCCCGAACGAGGCGGAAGGAGCCGAAGCCTCGTTTCCATTGAAACAGGAGCTGCTTCTCGGTGACGGTGGCGGGGTCCGCCTCTCGCTTCCTGCACTGACAGATAGATAGATAGACGGACAGACGATATACGGATAGACGATAGATAGATAGATAGATAGATAGATAGATAGATAGATAGATAGATAGATAGATAGATAGATAGATAGATAGATAGATAGATATTGTAGTGTGAAGGAATAGTGAGGAAGTGAGTGAGTGTGAGTGTGAGGAACCTGCAGATCATCTTCCATCTGTTCTGCACAATATGTCTAGCCACCATCCCATTCAAACAGGTTTCCGCAACAGGTTTCCACCCGCCTTTCCAGGGTTGGCCAATCACAACCAATTATCTAATATGAGGCAGAGTTGAAGCCATGACGATGCAGCGGAGAGCCGCTGACGCACCTTACCAAGATGGCTGCTGCTGACGTGGAACGGTCTTTTGAATCCTCTATGGAGACACCATTAAACCAACTGGACGGTTTGTTTTATATAGAAAGTTTAATTTAGCAACTCACTTACTTAGTGCTATGTCACATGTTTCAATGCTCTGATTGGTTGGAGGTCTATCCAATGCTCGAATTGGTTGTAGGTTTATCCAATGCTCTGATTGGTTATAGGTCTATCCACTGCTCTGCTTGGATAGACCTACAACAATGCTCTGAGATATATATATATATATATATATATATATATATATATATATATATATATATAAAATTCAAATATGAAGATAAAAAATAATAGGGATAAGATCTTGACAACCGTTCATCCAATCTACTGCCCATGAGCTTGGTGTGTCGCTGGGACCACAGACGTGCAGGGACGGACATTAATTGTAGAAGTCCACTGAAATCCACGCAGCATGGTTTTCTATCAACTGCATGGCAAAGTGTCCCAGATGTGTAGATGTTGTCGTAGAGAGGAGTAAAATTGGAAACACCAGCGATTTCAATATTTTTTAACCTCCGTGAAAAGCTGAGTCACTTTTATTCCCTGCTGCCAGGCTTACAACTACCCCGGGGTTAAGGTGTCCAGTCGGAAAATAACAACCTGGAATGGCCATGACCCTTTTTAAAAAAGACTTCTCTTCAGACACTCTCTCCTTCCACTCACACCCAGCGCTCTCCTCACTCCCCACACTATCCCTGACAAATCCCCTCCAATCAGATGAACTCATGCACATGATAACAACCCACCAATGAACTTGAACACCCCCCCCAACACTCACACTCACACACACACACACACACACACACACACACACACACACACACACACACACACACACACACACACACACACACACACACACACACACACACACAGCATGTTTGTTCTTTCTATTTAAAACGGGTCATGATCATTAAACAAATCCAACAGCAGCTCTAGGTCTGTGGTACAATGTAGACCAGTGTGAAACACATTAAACCGAGTGTGCCACATCACCTTCATCATCTTGCTGCCTCACAGCAAGAAGGTCCTGGGTTCGATTCCCACCCGGGGCGCTGTTGGCACTGGCTGTGCCCCCAGAGGAAGGACAAGCCAGGATGGGTTAAACGCAGAGGCCTCATTTCACCGGCCACCATCCAAAGCATGTGTGTGTGTGTGTGCGTGTTGTAGTGTAGTGTGCTGTGTGACAAATAAAGATTGTTCTTCTTCTAGCCACGCGCAGTAGAAAGAGGTAGAGGAAAACTGTGCGGCCGACGCATCTGGTGGAGCCACAGCAGTGAATGAACGTGTGTTTGATAGGAAGCAGCAGTTACTGCACACCGCGGCCGCACACTGCTCCAACGCTCCGGTGGACTTCAAACCTACTGTAATTCAAAGTTTTCAGTCCACCTTAAATGGCCACCATAACGTCATTTGGCCTGTAGATGGCTCTATTTAGTGACTAATCTCTGTCCTGTACTGTAGAGGCCTCTATTGAGAGATTTCCAAAATGACTTATCTGTTCTGAATACTCTGTTTTTTGAAAAATGAAACAAACAGTGACTGTCCAGGTTGTATTTTTTAATAGAATATATTATATATAATTTATATAAACATATATACAGCATATATATAAACATTTTCAAAAAGCTACCATATGAAGCAACCAGAAACGTAACTTGACAAGATGGACTGTAATCATGCATTATTGTCATGACTTTACTTTTTTTTATTTTTTTATTATGACTTTTCTTATGAATATGACAGTTTTATTATTAACCTCTGAACATGGTGTGCAGACTGTGGTCTCGCTGTGTCATTGCAATTTTTCCATAATTACTATCCCTAATTAAAATTGACACTTGGGCATGACAAGCAATGTACCTAGGTATCCACTCATTCTCTATTAGACGTGGACGCTCTTTGGTTGAAAGCGCTCCAAAAGCAGGAATGGATGCTGCGTTAATGGGAACTCGGAATACTCGGAAGTGATGCTGCGTTCATGGGGAATCGGAAAACTGGACATGACTTTGAAATTTGCCTGCCTTGTGTAACGGTGACGCCAAACATTGTATTCTTTTGCAACATGGACAGATTGATTGCAAATGAGGCATACAGCTGGCAGGATGAATGTGTACTTATCAGTCCATTCTTCATTAAAGCTGCGCTTTTCCACGTCAATGTTTTGCTTTAGGCTCTGAGAGTGACATGCTTGCCTGACAAACAATTCAGGTTACTCTTCCTGCAAGCCTTTGCCACCAATCAGGACACTGCATATTAGCATCAGGACTAGTGGATAGAGACATGACAGCTCCCCAAAAGTGAAGCCAAAATATCCACACTGACTGCTGAGAATGATTCTGGCCCTTGGACACCTGTAGTTGATGACCCCTGCCTTTATCGATTAGAAAATGAGAAAATATATTAAAAGGATGGAAAAGAGAGATATAAAAAGAAAAAAAAAAGATTGCACACTTTAGCAGACATCCATTTCAGGGTGCCCCCCCCTCCCCCCCCCATTGCAAGGCTGAAGTTGACCCCCACCTCACCTCCCCACCCAATTAAGGACAAATGGGTGTAGTTACAAAAAAAATGGAATACATCGCATAAAGTTTATAAATAGAATATATCCAATGCGTACATAGAATGCATGAAATAAATAAATAGAATACATAGAATGCATAAAGTTAATAAATAAAATACATAGAATGCATAAAGTTAATAAATAAAATACATAGAATGCATAAAGTTAATAAATAGAATACATAAAGTGAATTAATAGAATAGAATGCATGAAATTAATAAATAGAATACATAGGTGAGGTAACATCGAGGTGCCCCGCGGTCTGTCGGTCTGTTGCCATGGGGCCGGGATCTGGGCCTGCAGTCCATGCCTTGCGCCCGCAGCTTGGGTTCTGTGCCTGCGGCTGCATCTTGTGCCTGCACCTGGGGGTTGGTTGTATGTGTGGGCCCCTGGGGTGTGGGGTCTCTTCATGCTCCCTGGGACTGGGTCATGCTCCTCAAGGCTGGGCGTGGGGGTTGCTCCACAGCCCCCTGGCTTCTCTGGGACCAGGGGTCTTCTGTGGCATCAGGGCAGGGTACTGAGGGCATTCCTGCAGCCGTAGGGTGTCTACAAGGCTGCGGAGTTCGGGGGCCCTTTCTGCTGCGTGAAGGCCCCACAACATAAAACTGACCTTCTACACCAGTACTATAGGGATAAGTCATGTACACTCACCGGTGGACATCTTAAACACACAGACATCACATCACAGACGCACACACACACACCACCACACCGGCTTGGAGTGCACCCCAGCACCCTCCTGGTTGGATTCCTCTCCTTTCCTGCCTCATTTACCGCCATAACTATGACAGGAAGAGGCCACGTGACCAGTTGTAGTTCCAGTTTTCCTAATTTTCCTAGACCTACTTAACTGTTTTTCAATACATGTTGTCGTCCAATCTTTATATTTTTGTGTAGATGTTGTTTGTTTCGATGTTTATTTGTCTCACCTGTGGTGATTCTCTCCCTCTTTGAGTAGTGATAGATGTTTATAGACCCAAACATGATCAATAGTTCTCCAAAGTGGGGTGTTGGTGGTGGTTCTCTATAACCAAAAACTGTGCTCTTGTCATTCTACAGGTCATCCAAAGAACAGAGTTATTGCAGCAGTTATTGATGATTGAAGAATAAAGAGTTGCATTGCAGGTTGCAGGCTAACTCTGTCTTGAATGCAACGGCACAAATACTCTGTTTTGTATGCCCAGCATGCTGACAGCACAGGTAAAAAAATAATAAATATATATATAATACATAGAATGCATAAAGTTAATAAATTAAATACATAGAACCCATAAAGTAAATCAATAAAAGACATAGAATGCATAAGGTTAATAAATAGAATACATAGAATGCATAAAGTTACAGTGCAGTGTAAGCAATAAATCAAAGAAACCTTGTTTTACTCTTTGTTAACTATTATTTCACCTATTCCCCGAATAGCGTTTTACCTTGTCAAGGCGATATCCTAGCCTCGGAAAACCGGTCTGGAGATCTTTTCCTTGTCAATAACTATTTCCCCTATTCTCCAAAGAGTCAAATCAACTCATTGTTTTTCCACAAAAATAAGAATATTAAAATATTTAAAAAATAGCCCCGAATCTATAGGAACTAGATGAACTAGAGGAACTAGAGGAACTAGATGAACTAGGGGAACTAGAGGAACTAGAGTCACAGAGGAACATGATGAACTAGAGGAATTAGAGGAATTAGAGTAACTAGAGGAAGTAGAGGAACTAGAGGAACTAGAGGAGCTAGATGAACTGGAGGAACTTTCTCCGGTTCCGGTGAGAGCTACCACTTCCGGCTCCGGTGCCTTCTTTGCGTGTGCGTTGCTGTTGCCTTTTTTTTTTTGTCTGCTGCTGTTGTTTTTTGTCTGCTGCTGCTGGAGTTGATGTTGCTGCTGCTGTTTTTGTTTTGTGGCTGCTGCTGCTTCGGCTGCTATTTCTGTTGCTGTTGTTGTAGTTTCTGTTGTGATACAGTGAGAGGATTATAAGAAGGGTGTGTCTTCGGAGAAATAGTCAAAAGGATTTCCCTCCCGAGGTCAAAATGAAAAATTTGACCCGTAATTTAGGGACGCTAATTAACGGACCATGACTGGATTAAGATGAGACAGTGCACAGAATTGAAATTCCCATTTCCGGTGAAGGCTACCACCTCCGATCACAGTGACGTCTTTGCTCTGTGTTACTTCGTTGAGATAAGATGGTACACACTGTTGACTCAATACGGATAGGAGGTTTCTGGTTCCAGTGAGAGCTACCACCAGGACGCCATCTATGAGGTAAAGGTTTCCTGCCTTGGCCTCCGACCCTCAATGCACCTGCTATAAGAATGGAGCCAACCTCCTTTTGGGACTTGCAATCAAATGCAGCGTACTGAGTTCTATTAGTCCTACCATGGAGACGGACCCACTTTGGGTGCAACAGAAATGTGTTTCTGCTGTATCTTCTGGAAGTGTAAGAATGGTTCTAGTTGAGATGAAACACCAGGCGCTGTTGCTCACAGGGGTTGTCAGTGTCTTTTTTAAAAAGCTTGACAGTAACATGAGAGGGTGAGACCCTTTCAGTTTCAGTGTTTTATCTGTAATACATGGTCATGGCTGCATCAATGAAGGTGTTCTGTCGTCTTTTTAAGTCATGAACACACACTTTCATAACTAGGTATCACAGGTGATCATTTAGATCAACACTAACTCCACACTAACTAACCCACTAACTCCACACTAACTAACCCTAACCCACTAACTCCACACTAACTAACCCACTAACTCCACACTAACTAACCCACTAACCCCATACTAACTAATCCACTAACCCCACACTAACTTACCCACGAACTCCACACTAACTAACCATAACCCAATAACTCCACACTAACCCCACACTAACTAACTCACTTACCACACACTAACTAAACCACTAACCACAGACTATCTAACCAACTAACTCCACACTAACTAACCCTAACTCCACACTTACAAACCCACTAACCACACACTTACTCACCCACTATACCCCACACTAACTAACCCACTAACCCCACACTAACTGACCCACGAACCACACACTAACTAACCAACTAACCACACAATTACTCACCCACTAACCCCACCTTATCAAACCAACTAACTCCACACTAAATAACCCACTAACTACACAGTAACTAACCCAAACTAACCCCAACTCCACACTCCACTAAGAACACTAAAACATTTAGAATCCGAACCCTTTGAAGGATCAAGCGTGGTGAAAACAGGCTGTTTACGTAGACAGACGCAAACAAACACTAGTATAAACTGGTAGCATACGCCGGAAAACAGATACAAGTAGAGAACTGTTATATGTGTACTAGAAATCGTCAGGATGTATTGTATATAAAAATACTAGACACTGTGAAGAGGAGATGAAACTTAACCGTGAACAAGAAATTGGACGGTGGGAACAAATAAGACAGCAATATAGAGAGACTACAGTATAAACAACGATGCCCTCAGATAATAGTTGGGTGGTAGTACCCACATGTTCGGCGCAATGTTTGATGTACATAGGATCGAGTATATACTACTCACAAAAAGTTAGGAATATTTGGCTTTCGGGTGAAATTTCAGGATGAACCTAAAATGCACTATAACCTTTACAGGTTCACTTAATTTGACCTTCTCTCAACTTTTGAATGCACATGTCCAACTGTTCAATGTTTCAGTACTTTTTGCACAACTTGCTGTTCTATAACAAGGAGCTGAACGGCAACATTCACAACAGGTGTTTGATCCATGAACCGACCAATACATTTCCTGGTTCAATTAGAATTGGTATTTTAACAGTCCTCTTCATCGTGCTGTTCACATTTTGACATCATGAGACTAAGACGACACCTAACAATTTTTCAACAGCACCTCGCCTTGTGAGGCTTCAAACGGGATGTTTTCAGAGGGAAGTGGCCACTGAGCTTAGAGTGTCACAGAGTGTCATCAGCAGGTTGCAACAGAGATACAGAGAGACTGGAAGAGTCACAGAAAGGCATAGAAGTGGACGTCCTTTGGCCAATTCCCACACTGATGAGCGCTTCATTGTGAACAGTGCCCTGCGGAACCGGATGATGAATGCCACTCAACTCCAGGCACATTTAAGGGAGGTGAGAGGCACCCAAGTGTCACGTCAGACCATTCGAAACCGTTTACATCAGCGTGGTCTGCGTGTGAGACGACCTGCAAGGGTACCTGACCACACCACCAGGCAGAGGCATCATCTCCTTGCACGGGCCAGGGAGCATTTACGCTGGACGAGGGACCAGTGGGCCTCAGTGCTGTTCTCTGATGAAAGTCGATTCACGTTGAGCAGAAATGATGGCCGCCAACGATGTTGGAGATGTCAAGGAGGGCGCTATGCATCAGCCACTGTTGTCACCAGTGGAGCCTTTGGTGGTGGTGGTGTTACAGTGTGGGCAGATGTGTCTAGTCAATACAGAAGTGCCCTACGCATTGTGAATGGTACAGTGACAAGCCCATACTCCCTGAATAACATCATTAATCCAGTCATTGTGCCCCTGCATGAACAACACAGGCCTCATTTCATCTTCATGGATGACAATGCTCCAGCTCATTGAGGTCGCATCATTAGGGAACGGCTGCTGGAGACTGGGGTACCTCAAATGAAGTGGCCTGCACTTTCTCCAGACCTGAATCGCCGTGTAGAGGCTCGTAACTCTGTACCCCAGAACCTCAATGACCTGAGGGCCGCCCTTCAGGAAGAGTGGGGTGCCATGCCTCAGCAGACAATAAGTCGACTTGTGAACAGCATAAGACGTCGTTATCAAGCTGTAATTGATGCTCTAGGGCACATGACAAGTTATTGAGACATTGACATTTTTTGTTGTGGTATACCCACCGCTGTTGTTGGATTTTGTTTCAATAAATTGTTTGAGATGAGGAAATAACCATTGCATGCTTCTACTTAAATGCTCTACTTTCACGATATAATATCACTGTAGCGTAAACTTTTTACATTTTCCATAAATTTCACCCGAAAGCCAAATATCCCTAAGTTTTTGTGAGTAGTGTATATAACGAGTACCACCATCAAACAGATAAATGGGGCAATGAGTCTCCATCCAGGGTCATGGGAGCGTTGGACCGGACAACCGTTAGGTTGTCCAGAAAAACTGGTGAATTATCAGTATCGACAGGGGTTGATCTCTACATAGAACAGGGATTAGAATGTTACCTAGATTAAGAAAATAGCACAGGTGCCACGGATATAGGAATGATGGCAGAGGAGTTATGTGACACAATTTGGAATATCACAAAAGATTGTAGTAAGGAGTTTCAACTATGGTGGCCAGCACGGACTTCTGGATGCGCGGTAGTATGGACGCATTGGCAATGGCTTTGCATTCAACTCCTAGTTTTGTGTTTATTATTATTTGTATTGTTCTTATTTTTGCATGCAGTGCACTGTCGCTCTTACAATGTGAACGACAAGCCCTCCTGGACGTCCGTTCGACACTAAATACAGACTTTTTCGCAACTTACCGGAATACGTGCTGGATCCCTTTGTCCTGCCTCCGCTGTGTTTACCAATATGGCGGCGGCGGAGGAAGAGAAGGGGCAAACGTGACGGAATTCTATGCAGATCTCGGACAGGATTCTGCAATCCGCCGCAACCGAGCATTTAACCGGCTATTGTTCAATCCCTGGACAATATATAGAGATAGGTTGAAGGAATATGCCTATGTATATACAGATATGTGCATTTAAAGTGGCATGTGAATTAAAGTGGCATGTGAATGTGAATAGTGTGAGGTAGTGTTTGGGATAATACAGCACAGTATACAACAGTACGGCGCAGCAATGCGGCATCACGAACAACCCTGAACGGTGACACAGTATGCGGTACAGTATGCTACATACAGTACAGTAGGTAGTGGAGCCTAGTGTATGGCTCAGTTAGGACCCCTGGTGAGGTCAGCGTTGACAATTCTATTGGCGTGCGGGAAAAAACTCCGTCTCAGTCTCTCTGTTCTCGCTGTGTGACTGCGAAGGCGCTTGCCTGACCGCAGCAGCTGAAACAGTCCGTTGTTGGGGTGATGAGGATCTTTCATGATCCTACGGGCTCTGCTACTACACCTCCTGGTGTATAACTCCTGCAAGGGGGGGAGGGTAGTTCCAGTGGTACGTTCAGCTGAACGCACCACCCTCTGCAGGGCCCGCCTGTCCTGGGCAGTACAGTTCCCAAAGCAGGCAGTGATGTTGCCTGTCAGGATGCTCTCCACTGCTCCAGAGTAGAAGGACTTGAGGATCCTCACCGAGACCCGGAATTTCCTCAGCTGCCTGAGGTGGTAGAGACGCTGCCTCGCCTTTCTCACCAGTGTGTCTGTGTGAACAGTCCATGTTAAGTCCTCTGTGATGTGGACTCCCAGATATCTGAAGCTGCTCACCCTATCAACAGAAGTCCCATTAATCCACAAGGGCGCGTGCGTCCTCGATTGTGATCCACGCCTAAAGTCCACAATCAGCTCCTTGGTTTTGCTGACGTTCAGGTGGAGGCTGTTGTCCTGGCACCAGAGTGACAGGTCAGCCACCTCCTCGCGGTAGGCCTTCTCATCGCAGTCGGTGATCAGGCCCACGACCACGGTGTCGTCAGCAAACTTGATGATGGTGTTGGAGTTAGACCTGGCCACACAGTCGTGTGTGTACAGGGAGTACAGTAGGGGGCTGAGGACGCAGCCCTGGGGGGATCCTGTATTCAGGGTGAGGGAGCTTGACATGTACTTCCCCACCTTGACCACCTGGGGGCGGCCTGTGAGGAAGTCCAGGATCCAGGTGCACAGCGGACCATTCAATCCGAGCTCCAACAGCTTGACAGCCAGTCTGGTGGGGACTATGGTGTTGAAAGCTGAACTATAATCAATGAACAGCATTCTCACATAGGCCCCCTTCTGGCCCATCCAGGTGCGTGAGCGTGGTGTGCAGTACCTGGGAGACCGCGTCATCCGTGGATCTGTTCTGCCGGTACGCAAACTGCAACGGGTCCAAGGAGAGGAGGTTAGCGTCTTGGCAACATGGTGCCAGGATAACAACCTATCTCTCAACGTCTGCAAGCCTAAAGAGATGATCTTGGACAACAGGAAACGACAGCGGGGGGGAGGAACACCCCCATCCACATCGACGGAGCTGAAGTAGAGAGAGTCTCCTGCTTCAAGTTCCTTGGTGTGCTCATTAGTGATGACCTCTCCTGGTCCAGGCAATCGGACGCGGCAATAAAAACTGCCCAAAAGCGCCTATTCTTCCTGAGGAGACTCTAGAAGTTTGGCATGTCTGTCGGGACCCTCACTAGCTTCAACCGATGCACCATTGAGAGCATTCTCACTGGCTGCATCACCGCCTGGTACGGCAGCTGCTCCGCTGCGGATCGCAAGGCGCCCAGAGGGTGGTGAAGACAGCGGAGCGCATACTGGCTGCCACCTCCCATCTGTGCAAGGCATCTACCGCACACGATGCCTTAGGAAAGCACAGAAAATCATAAAGGACTACAGCCACCCAGGCTATGGACTGTTCACGCTGCTGCCATCTGGTAAACGTTACCGGAGCATCCGGGCACGGACAACCAGACTCACGAACAGTTTTTACCCCCAGGTCATCAGGTTTCTCAACCTGCAACATCTGTAGTCACCTATGTAAATGAAATGCTACAACTACATGTACATATCCACCAGCACTCCTTCACTAAATATTTATATCTATGTCTTGTGCAATGGACTGACCTATTTCTGTAGGAACTGCTATAATGTTCCAATTTTCAGTTTCCGTTTTAGGATTATTTTCTTATTTTAATTTTATGTACATACACTGCAACCTCTTGACCATATCTGTAACATCGACTCTTGTTTTTTTTATATTCGACTCTTATTTTATTAAAAAAAATGAATTTCCTCCTTATATTTGCCTTGTCATTTTATCTTTTTATGCCCACTACGCAGTTGTTGCCTGTCATGCCCCAAGAATTTCATTGTACCGGATGACCTTGTGTTGTACTGTACACCTGACAAATAAAACATTTTGAACTTTGAACACCTTTTGTAAATGGTAATTAAAACAAAGAATATCTTATCGACTGTGTGTATCAATTCCCGGATGAGGTAGTGGCAGATCACTTTTGGATCTGCAGCAACAATATTGTCGGCTCCACACTCCCTTACCCACAGAAAGGTAGATGTGCAAGGGTACAAGCAACTACGGAAGTTGTATTATTACCTCCCTTGAAGGAGATTAGACTTAGTCTAGATTAGATCTACATTGAGCAGACATAAAAGAGCATACATAACAGACCCTGCAGTAAAAATCGACTCAATAGGACAATCTAGAGGTATACTCAACAGATATAAAGCATGTAGTGAAATAGCAGCAGGATTTGAAGCAATAATACCAGCAATAGGATTATCCAAAAACATAGAATGGATCAATTACATCTATTACAATCACCAGAGATTTATTAGCTACACAGACAATGCCTTATCCACCTTGAGAGGCAAAACAGACAAGAACTACACTGGCTCTTAGAGGAGACGTGTTGCAGCTTTATCCCAAACAATACCACTCCCGAGGGATCATTCACTCTTGCAATGAACAAGCTTAAAAATCTAAGACAGGAAGCAAAAGACATGGCACGACATGGAAAAGACTGCTTAACATGGATGGAACTTAGTTTTGGGAGATGGGGAGCAGTGTTGGCCAAAGTAGGTGTGATAGCCTAAATAAGTGTGATAGTAATGGGACTAATCTTATGTTGTTGTATTCCTGTATTGAGATCTATGATAGCATCTAGATTGGACAAACAGATGTCCCTCACAACAATGGAAAAAGTTACAGGAATTATATTCTTGTCCCGCCCTGGAATGGGTACGCATTGGAGATGACAATAGTGATGATGATAGGGAAGAATATGAAGAAATAGGGTTTAACCTCTGAGGAGCGTGCATGATGATTGGACGGCCCCGAGGAGGCTCAAATGTCATTTTGCTAGTAACCTCTCCGTGTGAGGAGGTAGAGCTGGTAGTCTAGTAATCTAAAGGTTGCTGGTTCGATCCCAGGCTCCTCCTGCTAGCATGCCTTAGTGTCCTTGAGCAAGACACTTAACCCCTAATTGCTCCTGATGGCTGCATCCGTCGGTGTTTGAATAATTGTAAGTCGCTTTGGATAAAAGCGTCTGCTAAATGTAATGTGAGCCACATCCTCTTTGGTGTATACAAGATTCAACATTGAAGAGATTCAAGAGGTTTATTCGTCACATACATATACATACTTACCACAATATACCAGATATACAATATACCAGAGTGGAAGATACCACTAGGAAATAGAAAGAACATCGGACTCATAAAAGTATAGAAACTGAAGATGACGGGAGAGGAATCAATGACAATAATGCCCAAAACCCCCACAAACATACAGCACACCAATACATGAAGATTACCTTGAACATCCACGTCAATGCTTGTTGAGAGAAATTTAATGGTTAAGGTTTTTATTTTTAGGCCACATATTCCTTCTAATCATATAGGGTTTTGAATAATCACGTTTTATAACCAATATTAATTGAGGTTCATGCCACAAATTATAGAGGAAACAATACATGCAAGGCTCTACTTAGACAGGCTACTGCTTTCATAACACTTAATACTATGTTTATAAATTAATATGTGTTTCTATATTAACTGTTATGATAATCACCATTATTGAAAATTATTATTTTTCATTTAAAATTGTTACACATTTTTATATACCATAATTTCCGGACTATAAGCCGCTACTTTTTTCCCACGCTTTGAACCTCACGGCTTAAACAATGACGCGGCTAATTCATGGATTTTTCCCGCTTTCACAAGCTTCATGCCGCCAAAAAACTGAGCAAAAAACACATTATGTGACGGTGCTCAGTTTTTTGGCGGATGAAATTGCTGAACGGTTTACAGTGAAACCATGTAACTGTTTAGTTTACTGTTTAGATTAAATCGAGCGCGCTCAAACTTCCCATCATTTATGGTAGTCATTTCGTCATCCTCATCATGGCAAAGACACAAAGAAATGCATGATGCATCTTTCAAGTTGAAGGCGATCGATCTGGCTGAGGAAAAAGGAAATAGAGCTGCTGCGGTAGCTTGGCCTTAATGAGTCGATGATACGTTGGAAACAGCAGCGTGAGGAACTAACCGCGTGCAAAAAGACAACAAAAGCTTTCAGAGGGAAGAAAAGCAGATGGCCCGAAAATGAGCTCGAAGACTGGGTCAACACACAGAGAGCAGACGGCCGAGATGTTTCAACTGTGCAGATCCGACTGAAAGCCAAAACAATTGCCACCGCAATGAAGTTTGAGGATTTTAGAGGTGGACCATCGTGGTGTCTGCCAATGGGTCCTGACAGCGTGGAGCATTATCAAAAAATCCACTATCATCAACAGGTTTCGAAAGGCTGGACTGCTGCGTGTTGAAGAGGGCAGCATGAGCTCAGCAGGGAATTTGCCATGAAAGTGACGAGAGCAACAATGAAAACGATCCAACATCGGATGAAGCAATTCCGAGGCTATTCAACTCCGACACCGAAGGAGATGACTTCAGTGGTTTCAGTGCGCTGGAGGAGGAAGATATGACCAATGACTTTCTTGGTGGGCTACTGTTTACCGCTATTTTTTTATTTTTGTTACAAGCCGTGTTTCGTTAAAGCCTGTGTAAAGTTAATTTGTTTAAATGTACCGGTAGGCACATGCAGCTTATAGACATGTGCGACTTATTTATGTTCAAAATAATTATTTTTAAAAAATTCAGTGGGTGCGGCTTATATTCAGGTGCGCTTAATAGTCGTGAAATTACGGTAGTCATATCAAAGGTTTGTATTTCTATATTGCATGTTTTTATAACCACATTTGTTGTAATGTATACCAGTTCAGGGGGTGGAAATGCTTAAAAGGTATAGCACGTTTGGTAATCTTATCTTGCTCCATGTGAGAAAAAAATGTTCAAGTTCAAGTTCAAGAGATTATTGAGAATAGGAGTAAGTTTTTCTGATAACAAAATGTGAATACTGATTATTTATCTAGCAGTCTGGCAAGTAGCCCTTGATTATTTTGTGGGACTTAATAAGCCCCAAAGGGAGGATATATGGGAACAATTTACTTCACGTTTAAAGGACATAAACATATTATGTACTATACATATAAATAAAGTATAATAATTATCTTGCCTATATGCTATATGAATGAAACAAGTGTAGAAAAAACAAGTCAGGGATTACCCTGAAACACAGCAAATGTGTGTAAAGGTTTCAGAGTGAAAGATAAAAAGTTTATAAACAGGTGCCTACATAAGGTAAAAATTCATGGGATGTTATGACAACCATTCATTCTGTTCTGTAACCAATCACTCAGTACTGTAACCAGTCAGTCTGTATGTAACCAGTCAGTCAGTGTGGTAACCAATCATTCTGTACTGTAACAAATTAGTCTGTATTTAACCAGTCAGTCTGTATGTAACTAGTTGGTCAGTACAGTAACCAGTCATTCTGTACTGTAACCAATCAGTCTCTGCATGTAACCAGTCAGTCTGTATGTATCCAGTCAGTGAGTACACTAACCAATCATTCCATACTGTAACCAGTCAGTCGGTACTGTAACCAGTCAGTGAGTACAGTAACCAGTAATTCCATACTGTAACCAGTCAGTCTGTATCGTAACCAGTCAGTCAGTACAGTAACCAGTCAGTCTGTACTGTAAGGAGTCAGTCAGAACAGTAACCAGTCAGTCTGTACTGTAACCAGTCAGTCAGTACAGTAACCAGTCAGTCTGTATCGTAACCAGTCAGTCAGTACAGTAACCAGTCAGTCTGTACTGTAAGGAGTCAGTCAGAACAGTAACCAGTCAGTCTGTACTGTAACCAGTCAGTCAGTACAGTAACCAGTCTGTCTTGTTTTATTCCACTACATTACAGATTAGAGTAGAATCAACGCCTCAGAATTTGATTTTATTTCCATTTAAACAGAGATGTCAACTCATTTGTCACCATGGAACCCAGGAGGGTCTGGTTGCTAGGGAGATGTGATGCTGTTGTGGTTGCGAGGGAGATGTGATACTATGGTGGTTGCTCTGGAGATGTGATGCTATGGCGGTTGCTAGGGGCTCATAGCATTGTGTTCCACGGCTGTTTGTGAGGACATGCAGTTTTGTCTTTCTTCTCCAGCGGCTTCAGATGAGATGACAGAACAATATCTCTGTTAGAGAGAGAGACAGAGACAGAGAGGGGGGGGGGACAGAGACATAGAGAGACAGAGACAGAGAGGGGGGGGGGGGACAGAGACATAGAGAGAGAGATAGAGAGAGGGGGGGGGGAGAGAGAGTGAGAAAGAGACAAGAGCGAGAGAGTGGAGGCGAGAAGGGGGGAGGGGGAGAGGGGGGGGGGAGAGGGGGGGAGGGAGAGAGACAGAGAGAGAGAGATAGAGAGAGGGGGGGGGGAGAGAGAGTGAGAAAGAGACAAGAGCGAGAGAGTGGAGGAGAGAAGGGGGGAGGGAGAGAGGGGGGAGGGAGAGAGGGGGGGGGGAGAGAGAGAGATAGAGAGATCGAGGGGGAGAGAAGGGAAAGAGAGAGAGAGAGAGAGAGGGGAGGTAGAGAGAGAGGGGGGGAGGGAAAGAGAGAGAGGGAGAGAGAGAGGCAGAGGGGGTTAATTTTACCCCTAAAAATGAGCTACAATAATCCAGTCAGACAGTCAGTCAGACCTGAACTCCTGGTATGTGGAAACCTTCTGGTGAAGCGCTCGCAGCTTGGCAGCGTTTTCTCTCTGGTGTTTGTTTTCTGCAGCAACAGCATCCTGCAGCTCCCTCTGCAGGGCGGGGAAGTCAATGACAGGCTCCATCTGCAGAGATCAGGATGAGGTTAGGAGCTAGGACACAGGCTAGGGGCTAGGAGACAGGCTAGGAGCTAGGACACAGGCTAGGGGCTAGGAGACAGGCTAGGAGCTAGGAGACAGGGTAGGGGTGACAGCGTCCTGCAGCTCCCTCTGCAGGGAGGGGAAGTAAATGACAGGCTCCATCTGCACAGAGACCAGCATGAGGCTGGAGCTAGGAGACAGTCTAGGGGCTAGGAGACAGGCTAGGGGCTAGGAGACAGGCTAGGAGCTAGGAGACAGTCTAGGGGCTAGGAGACAGGCTAGGGGCTAGGAGACAGGCTAGGAGCTAGGAGACAGGCTAGGGGTGACAGCGTCCTGCAGCTCCCTCTGCAGGGAGGGGAAGTAAATGACAGGCTCCATCTCCACAGAGACCAGGATGAGGCTGGAGCTAGGACAGAGGGTAGGGGCCAGGACACAGGCTAAGAGCTAAGAGGCAGGATAGGAGCTGGGACACTGTAGGAAACTGACCGCAGCTGGTTCTTCTTCTCTGTTGTAACCTGACGGAAGCTTGTCATTCAGCGTTAAGGGGGGGAGCTATGATGTCACAAATACATCACATAGCCCGGTCTCCATAGGGGTTGGGGCAATGTGGGGAATTCCCCTAATCTAACAGACTTTCTAAGACAATTGAATATCAACGTTTATCCAAACGTCAGCGGTTCAGTCCTGTGTTCCTCAATGAAAGATGAAACTGTTGGTTAAAGTCCTACACTGAAGACACTGAAGCCCCCCTCCCCCGCACTGGCTTGCTGTTTATTCAAACTTTATTAATATTATTAATGTTGTGTCCAAACTGCACCAAACTGGACACTGGACGCCCTTGGGTCCCTAGAAATACATCCAGAAGTAGATCAGATGAACGGTTGTCGAGATAATCAAAGGACAGACAGACAGATAGAGAGACAGAGAGACAGACAGACAGACAGACAGACAGGCAGACAGTAAGGCAGAAAGAGAGACAGACAGACAGACAGACAGATAGATCCCTTTTTCCATAGAAAGCCTCTGAGGCAAAACTTTGTCAATAAAAGTTGATAATTTAGTTTTACTGTCATTCCACAAAGTTATTAGGGTCCCAGCTTTTAGGGCTGGAGACATACTGTTATTGCTCGGGGGAAAATTCTCTGTATTTTGAAATCTAAAACTATCTGGAAAACCAGCTTCTGCATAACATACATACGTCACAAAAAACTTGTGGTTGAAATTTCATCCAAATCGAACCACATACTGAGCAGATATTAACGAAAAACTTATCAATACATTATTTGGAATGTTGCATTAAACATAATTTGTCTTGTTTGCAATTCTGTTATTGCAATATAATCTCTTCCTGGAACATTATCATTTATTCTACCAGACTTTTTCATATCCTGATAACGATTAGTTCATGTCATCAAAATATAATCTATTTCACTTTGTGTCCACGTGCAAACATTCTGGATCTTGTTTTTAAGAACTGATGTTAAACTGACAGCTAGCTCCTGGAGTCTGAAAACTGTAAATCATCCTGATGAAATGATCCTCTTAACACTGATAGGTATGGAAATCAACACTTACATTGAATGCTTTTCCATTTGTGTTTTTTCATCAGATATTTCTTTAGTACTTTTTTTTACATTGTGAGTGACCTTGATGACTGGATTTTTGGACAATGGCCTCTTTATTGTTTGTGCAATTTTTCAGCATCTGTAACAATAACAAAAATAATATTTGCAATTACTTTTCATAACAGTAACAACAAATGAATTTCATTTTAAAAATATGTTATTTGTAATTACTACTTTATTGTACTTTTTATGTGAGCAATGAGGCTTTTCTTTATTGTAATGCACACAACATTAATGCAAATTTAATATTATTTGGAATTAGAATTATTATGGAATAATTACTCAAGATTAGAAGCACTCTCTGCCTTTTAATTACAGTTTGTTAAGTGTAGTTATAGGACAATGTTTAGACATGACGTTTATTACCAAAAAAAGGTATTATATTTTTTATTTTAAACTATATCTTGTCATGTTATAATTTAAACTTGCTGAATTGAAGTACAGCCGGAGTTTCTGTGACGGCAGATGTTGTGTGATGTAAATACATAAATTATGACGTATTTACATCGATTTATGATAGCAGTGTAATTTACATAGTTCTTTTGTAAAGTTTAGTACATTTTTTTACTTGAATTACATTTTCAGTTAATTACTGTTACAATATATTTGCTACAATACTGTATTATGGTATTATCATATAATCAAACACAGTTGTGTACACTCTTTAACCCATGTTCTCTGCATACTCCGTATGTATACTCTGTCTAATCACAATAGACAACTCCCGTTGAAATCATTTAAAACCAGTTCTAGTCATCCCATTGCCTGTTACATTGGGACAAACCCCTTCCGATGTCACAATGTGAACCATGACTGTATAAGCTTGTGTGTGTCCTGAATAAACTGTTCGTCTCTGCGACGACCCTTGATCAAAAGCTAACTCGCGTCTGTCTCATCTTTTGTTTTTAATATTCAATAACCCCTATTTTTCACGGTAACATTATCTGGCATCATGAAGAGGATCAAGCTACATCCAGGAGGACCAACGAAGACGGTAGGTCTGATAAAACAACCTAGTTTGGAGACCCGTACTTTGGTGGGACTGCAGGGCGGCGCCTCGATCTACATTGGGGTTAGCCATTAACAGCATTGTGGTGGTACAAATTACCCGCCAGGGTCTTATTCTTGAAGTTTGCATGTTCTCCCCGTGCTCACATGGTGTTTCCTCCATCTAACGTCAATAAGGACCCCCACCAAAAACATGCACACATCATTGTCTGACCAGCGATGGACACTCGTCACCAGGTCCCTGGGCACATCGACGAATGCTGCCCACTGCTCCTGGCTGCCCCCCCGGAGGAAGGACAAGCCAGGATGGGTTAAATGCAGAGGCCTCATTTCACCAGCCACCATCGAAAGCATGTGCATGTGTGTGTGTGTGTGCATGTGTTGTAGTGTGGTGTGTTGTGTGATAATTAAAGATTCTTCTTCTTCTATTCATTTAAGAACAGACTGGTAATTGATTTTTCTAGCCAACAGCTGGGAGTTGAAAAAAAAATATAGACCTAGCTAATTTTTTTATTTTATTATTATTCTTTGTTAAACCAACGTGTTTAAGGTCAGTAGTGTTTTTGCAAATAAATTGTTAATTTTATATTTTATTTTTTAATTCTTTGCTAAACCAATGTGTTTAAAGTCGTTGAATTGTAGTCACAATGCGTTCAAGAAGTAGTAATGTGTCTTTGTAGCATTCTCTTCATGTTACATCACAAGGGTACCTGGAGCCGGAACTGGACTCCCATCCCCCGAGGCCTTGACCCCCAAAATGAAGGCGGGAAGTTTGGTCACTGGGCACACGACTGCCCCGAACACCCCAACCGATCTGGATACAATAGAGATAATTTCGACCAAGGGAAATCATGCCAGGGGGATGGAACGCCAGCGAAGGACCATGTTCATGATCAATTTCAACCTGATCAGGTGAATCGCACCCACACACATTCAATAATACACAATGATATAAGTGATGACGAAATACACATGTCGATGTATTGGAATGCCGCTGTCGAGTTCTCAACCCTTGATTTACATATTAGAGGTCACAAATTAACATGATCCGAGCGCTATTTAATGGTGGAAATAATAGCACATGCAGGGCAATTTAGTGGCTGTGGTTTCGAGACTTGCGATTTTCTGTTGTGTTGTGTGTTAGAATGTGTGCGTTAAGTGTTGTATGATCGATTGTTGTGTTTTGTCTGTAAACGGAATCTGAGTATTAAGGTTTGTTGTAAGATCTAAACCACGGCTCAGCCAGTGAACAGGGCCCATAGGAACTAGGTGAGCAGAGCCATTTTGAAAATCTGTATTAGTATTGACTGTCTGGGACGTGGTAAGACTTAATAGTTGTAGTTGTGTGTTTCCTCCTCATGTGCACTGTGTTTTGTGTTGCAAAATTGTTGCTGAAATTGATGTTGTTTGAATGTTGTTTGAGTGCTGTTGGGATAAAGACGACAGAAATATTGTGAGGGAAATATAACTACACGGAAAAGTGGATGAGAAAAGGAAAGGACTGTTAAAAGTCATAGACGGAGATAGGAGGAAGTGAGCGGCTAGAGGGTTAGAGCGTACTGAGAGAAGTTTCCGGAACAGATTCCAACAGCATGCGCTTTGCTGATGACGTGTGAATGTGTGTGTGTGACTAATCCCGCCCAGGATTCACAGCTTTGCCACCAGACAGCAAGATTATAATTAAAACACTTGAGTTCCACCCAATTCAAGTTACACACATTTAGCACAGACAATAGCGGTAATTATTAACTAATACCCACATGTAACCACGACAAACTCACCCTGACCCAACTGAACCAACTGACTGAACCCGACTGAACCCGACTGAAACCACCTGACCCCAACAGAACCAACGGAACCAACTGAACCTAACTGAACCCAACTGAACCACCAGAACCGTTTCACCTCTTCTCTTCCAACCTGTGGACAAAACGACACCGACGCCATCAGCGCTGCATCCACCGATGAAGCCGATGCCACCGCCAAAAGCTAAGAACTGGCACCCAGTGATTACACCCAGCGAAACTGTGAGCTGGCAAAGCACATGGCACCCATTTAACCCATTTAAACGACTCTGCGGAGTCAGAGGGTCCCTTGCATTTATACGAATCACAGTTTTATTTATAGTACTCTCGATATTGTGGCATCATGCTCAACCGCTAAAAGATAATGGGGTCCTCAAACCTACGACCCCAAAACCAATGGAGTGCAAATGGCCATGTCGCCATGCCCATAGAGGAGGGTGACTATTCTATTCTCAAGGTTCTGCTATGGCAGACCAGGCAGGTCCCCGATCTATTTTGACTCAGCTGGTCGTTTTTTTGACGCCCCTCGTGTTTTGACACGATAGAGGAGTCCCAAGGGGGGGGGCGCGACGAATACAAGGCCCAGAACCAAATTTCTAATGGATTTGCATCCATAATCTGTCCCTGGTGCACAATCACTATTATATTTTTTTTAATTGGCAATTGGATCAATAACGAAAAAATTCCATCCCGGACGGAAAGTTCACCGTTGCCCTGTCTAAGCTTAAAACGCTGTGCAAAGAACTTAAGGACAATGCTGGCCAAGGCCAGTGGGATGTGGATTGGTTTTATGGTCTGTCAGGACAATGGTGCAGAATCATCACTAAATTCTTAATCATTCTCTGCATTGTCCTTATTGTCCGAACACTCATGTTGTGTTGCTCCGCTGGCTCGAGGTTTCATTTTGAAGGCTGTAGGGGTGCAACAAATGGCTTTTTTGGCGCAACCTGAGTCTTCCTGTTTTGCTTTCCTCCTTAGATATACCTACACCCCTGGCCGAGCTAGAAATGGAGTTCTGGCTGTGGTCCATGGTCCCTCTGACAGGTCCACTATAAGCATGGAGCTCCTCAGTGTTAGGGGTGGAGGTGGTGAAGAACTCAACATCGCCCTGGATGGCCCTTTGACCCCACGCCCCTCTAGTCCGATCCCCCTCTGGCCCGGCCATGTCCACCTTGTTATTTGGTCATTTATTTCCTTTGCCCTTCCATCAAAAGGACTTCCTGGGTTTCCCAGGGTTTACTGGACTTCAAGGGCTCGGTTTTTTCTGATAACTATATACGGCCAATCGATAAACGTGTTATTTTCAGGCTTACCGTTTATTTCTTGTGTAACGATCATTTATTTTATTGCATTTGTTCCCGCTTTATTCTTAGTATACATTTACATGTTGTTGGATTGGTTTGACGTTTCTTTTGTTTTGTTTTTGTTAGATTTTTAGTTTTTGGTTTGTGTTTTGAGATTGGTTGTTGGTTGTTCGTTTGTTTTCAGTTGTGATGTGCTTTACGTATATATTTTGTTCCCCTTTTGATTATATGCTCAGGAATGTTACAATACATTTGCTAATATACTGTATTATGGTATGATCATATAATCAAACACAATTGTGTACACTCTTTAACGCCTGTACTCTGCATCTGTACACTCGTCACAATAGACAACTCCCATTAAAACTGGGTAAAACCAGAGGACATTCTCAATCAGAATCTGTACATTTATAGTAAATAATATGATCATGTCATAAAGCGTTGTACGGTAAATATAATTTATAGTAAATATGATGCCGTAAAGCGTCCTACTGTAAATATCTTAATTTTAGAACCAGATGTGTGACGTGTCAGTTAACCAAGACCAACTAATTTCTGCTCTGTATGTGGATCGATTTGGATGAAACTTCAACCATGAGGTGTTTGTGACAGCTGTTCAAACAAGATGTCAACCGTGTTCATGTGTTATGCCAAAGTTGGTTTTCCAGATAGTTTCAGTTAGGCTTCAAATTTTTGAGTATTTTTTCCTCTTACAATTACAAAAAAGGGGCTTCCGAACAATTACAATAGTAATAATTATAAAAAACAATAACAATAATAAATCACAATAAATAACAATAGTAATAATATAATTGCTCTTTATTATTATGTATTAATAATAATAATAAATTAGAATATTAAATAGTGTGAATTATTATTTTCCCTGCTTTTCCACTTTTCAGCAGTGATTGTTTCAGCAACAATGTCCTGCTTAGAAAAGTTAACATTTCATAATTCTGCTTTCCTCTAGTAAATAAAACGTTCTTACTTTCGGTTGTGTCCGCGTCATCTCTCTACCGGAAGTCAAACAAACGTCTCCATGGCAACCGACTGCATGACGCGCCACCGCCGCGCGCAGCCGGAGTAGTTGTTTCTAAAAGTTGATCCGTAAAAAATGCTTCAACCGAGTTCAAAATGACGACATATCTATCGTGCGACAGGAAGTGGAGCATGACGTCACGTTGATGGTTTCCATTGGAAAGCGGATTTACCATGGAATTTATCAACATAAATACATTTGTAATATTGATTTCAACTATTGTCTCCATTTAACTTGTTGTTTAATATGGAGAAACGTCCAATAAAATATTTATAAAAATGATTTATCATTGTGGGTTACAGCTCCACCGCGGTGCATGTAGGTAATGTAGTTCCACTGTGCTGGATATTTATGTTTAATATTATTTATATGAACAGTATTTGCATGATTATTCTAACGTATTGTTATTGATTCTTATACTATATACAATATAATAATTAACGCATAGCATTATAAAATATTTATATGAGCAGTATTTATATAATGTTTAAATTGTATTGTTATAAATACTATATTATACTATAGTATATATTTTATAATAATTATAGTGTAGTATTATTTACTTTTTATATGAGCAGTATTTATATATTCAAATAGTATTGTTATGAATACTATACTATACTATATAATAATTATAGTATAAAATTATTTAATATTTATATGAGCAGTATTTATATAATATGTATATAGTATTAATATTAATTAATTAATTAATTATTATTATTATTATTATTATTAAGTATTATAGAATTAATACTATATTATACTATATACAAATTATTTATTATAGTATAATATTATATCATATTTATATAGCATTATAGTAATACTATATTTTACAATATACTATATATAAATTATAGTATAGTATTATGTAATCTTTATATGAGCACTATTTATATATTTATATAGAGTTATATTAATGCTTTAGTATACTATATTACATATAAATTATTGTATAGTATGTATATTTATATAAGCAGTATATATATAATATTTCTATAGCATTATATTAATTCTTCTGCCATCACCAGGTTTGGCCATACATGACAATTTACTTCTTTCGGCTGCTCCCGTTAGGGGTTTCCACAGTGGATCATCTGCCTCCAATACCTTCTGTTCTGCGCATCTTCCTCCCTTGCACCAATCGCCTGCATGTCCTTCCTCATGACATCCATAAACCTTCTCCTTGGCCTTCCTCTTTTCCTCTCGCCTGGTAGCGCCGTCCTCAGCATCCTTCTCCCAATGTAACTCTCATCTCTTCTACACATGTGTCCAAACCATCTCAATCTCGCCTCTCTCACTTTACCACCAAACTGTCCAACCTGAGCTGTCCCTCTAATGTCCTCATTCTTAATCCTGTCCATCCTTGTCCCTCCCAATGAAAACCTCGACAATGAAAACCTCGACATCCTCAATTCTGCCACCTCCAGTTCAGCCACCTGCCTTTTTGTCAGTGCCACCGCCTCTAAACCGTACAACATGGCTGCTCTCACTACCGTCCTGTACACCTTCCCCTTCACTCTTGCTGGAACCCTTCTGTCACAGATCACGATGGACACTCTTCTCCACCCATTCCACCCTGCCTGTACTCTCTTCTTCACCTCTCTCCCGCACTCGCCTCACACCTCTCTCCCGCACTGGATGGTCGACCCCAAGTACTTGAACTCATCCGCCTTCTCCACCTCCACTTCTTGCATTCTCAGCTTTTCGCCGCCCTCTCTCCCGTTCAGGTACATGTATTGTGTCTTACTCCTGCTGACTTTCATTCCTCTTCTCTCTAATGCATGCCTCCACTTTTCCAGGCTCTCCTCAACCTGCTCCCTACTCTCGCTACAGATCACAATTTCATAGTCCAAGGAGACTCCTGCCGAATTTCACCAGTTAACCTGTCCATCACCACTGCAAACAAGGGCTCAGAGCTGATCCTTGATGCAATTCCATCTCCACTTTGAATGCCTTCATCATTGCTACTGCACACCTTACTACTGTCTGACTGCCCAAATACATATTCTGTACCACTTTTAAGTGCTTCTCTGCCACCCCCGACTTTCTCATGCAATACAGCACTTCCCCTCTCAGTACCCTATCATATGCTTTGTCTAAATCCACAAAGACGCAGTGCAACTGTACTTTTCCATCAGCATTATTAAAGCAAACATTGCATCTGTAGTACTCTTTCCCGGCATGAAACCGTACTGCTGCTGGCTGATCCCCACCTCTCCTCTTAACCTAGCCTCCACTACCCTTTCCCATAGCTTCATGCTGTGGCTGATCAACTTTATTCCTCTGTAGTTACTACAGCTCTGTACATCTCCCTTTTTCTTGAAGATGGTACCAGTAAACTCCTTCTCCAATCCTCTGGCATACTCTCCCTTTACAGGATGATGTTAAACAGTCTCATTAGGAACACCACGACCATCTCACCTTAACATTTCCATGCTTCCCCAGGTATCTCATCTGGGACAACTGCCTTTCCTCTCTTCATCTTTGTTAATGCTGTTCTCACCTCATCCTTGCTAATTTGCTGCACTTCTTGATCCACTATCCCCACATCACCCACTCTTCTCTCCCACTCATTTTCTTCATTCATCAACTCCTCTAAGTACTCCTCCCTACATGACTATACAGCGAGCTAAACACTTTTTCAGTCAGTACCCGGAGACAGGATCTCACTTTTGGTATCTTTAATGAAAGCGGTGTAAAACTGTGGAACGGTACAGAAATATGCAGATTATGGATCAGTGTCTATGCATATTTAAATAACCTGTTGATACGTTGTCATAGCTCCGACACTGTGTGCATACACCAGAAACATGTATGAACTCATAGATCGTGTTTCTCAAGGGTAATGTTGAGGCTGATGAAAGAGATCTTAGTCTGGATCTGAGATGTGATCTGATTGACTGCGTGTTTCTCTGTCTGACCATCTTAACTGCCTGTTTTCTGATGGCATACTATCATCACAATGCTATGATGTCACAATACGGACGCAGGGACAGGAAACTTCCCACCTGGGGGGCAGAACACTCCACACCTGGCATCTGTAAGATGTCAAACCACTATAGCTAAGTTTGCTGGTGAGTGTTGCCGATGTCTGAAGGGTGTGGGGGTTGAACTGCCATGTGCATCCGCACCCTGTCAGGTAATTCTCAACTATCTACTAACTATCTATCTGGAGCTCCTTGCAGGCGCCCACAAAGCTAGTCCTACAGTCTGACCTGAACTGGTTCACGGGCCTCTGATGGCAAAGAAGCTTCTGAGGGCATTAATGAAACTGAGGGAGTCCATTGACTCTAGCACTTTGATGTGTACTGCATGTAACCTCATGCATGTGAAGATGACTGCCCACCTCTTGCTGTTCGCGTGTCCTCCTCGGGTACCCTGGGTCGAGGGTAGAGCTGCTCTTTGGATAGAGGCTTGCTGCAGACATCCCAGCTGCGGCAAGGTGTGTTCTCAGATGCACGGGTGAAGGAGCGAGTGAGAGCCGGGCCACGGTTCTTGAGAGAGATTCCCAGCTGGACAAACTCTCAAACCGTGCACTGCTAAGCTTGGCCTGATGAGCACGTGACACAGACACCCTCTGGCTGGAGCTCCCCATCGGCTCTGGGTTAATAAAGTCAAAGCCTTTGTTGGGTGGTCCAGTTAGGTGCTCGAGTCTGGGGATGGTAAGTTCGGTTTCAGTCAGCTTCCGCGTGAGCCACCTTGATGTATGTAATACCTGCCAACTGCCTTGTTAGAGTGAATGTTGGTCATGATCGCAGCTAGCTCAGTCCTGAAGCAAATGAGGACCCCCAGGTAGACATGGTAGATGCCAAAGCTTGGTAGATACCAGTGCTCCCTGCCATCTTTCAGCATGGGTGCCGGTTCGGTGTGTCCACTGTGTAAGATCTTCTTCACAAAGTCAAGAAATCTTTGGCTGCCTCATTAGAGTCCGGCAGAGTGACATAAGGTGGTTGAGGGCCTGGTCCCTATTGTTGGGAAGATGCTGATGCCGACGCTTGCGAAATGGGACCCAACTGTGAGCATGAAGAAACGACCGTTGAAGAAACGACCGTTCATGATGTCGAAGAATGCCTCGTCCTCAGCTGAGGGTCCGAGTCTGTTGTCATCGACTGAGTGGTTTAAGATGTGTTCCCCCACGTCTTTGCATAGTTCGTGTTGTTCCCCCTGGGAACTTCTGTTTCACATAGATGCTACCCTCACAGGGTCGGAGGTTGCTGGGCTGTCCGTTCTCTAGGACACTAGTTTTGCTTGTACTTGCTTGTACTCTCTTGCTTGCGTGGTGTCTGACCTCTCTGCTGCACAGGTTGAGAGACCAGCATCAAGAGATGCTAAGTGGTGAGCTGTGGCATTCTGTGGAGTGGACAATGGCTGCCTGTACTGCTCCATGGACTGTGTGTCTGCCTGGGTCGTGGTCAACATAAGGGCGGCCGGCAACTTGGGGTCCTTCGTGATGAAGGGCTCTGGGGGATGGTACAGCCAAACCTGCGTCCGGGGGGCCTCCATACTGCCGAGCTCCGGGAGATATGTCTAAGCCCATGTCCTGGAGGCCTTCGTCTTGCCAGCTCCTGGAGGTGCTACAGCCGGGCCCCCATCCTGAGGGCCTCTGTATTGCCGGGTTCTGGGAGATGGTAGGGGTGGTTGGGCTCCGAAGGAGGGGGTAATCGCTGTTGCGAGCATCGCTGCATTGAATGTCTGTGCGCTGCGGAATGTTCCTTGTGTGCTTATTGGCCCCGCAGCTGTGTTGGCCGCTGAAATGTACCTTGACATCTTCTTCAGTGTCCCCGCCTCTGTGCTGAAGCGGAGAACTGTTCCCCAGCGGAGCGGCATCTAGCAGCTTCGAGCACTTCTGCTGCTACTATTGCAGCCTTCTATTCCGCTTTCTTCTTAAGGGCCTTTAGTGTGGCCTCCATGCGTGCCGCCTCCTCCTTTTCTTCAGCCGCAAAGTAGCCATCTCAGCCTGCTCTGCGGCCTCAACGTGTGCTCTCTCAGCCTGCTCTATGGCCTCATTGTGTGCTCTCTCAGCCTGCTCTGCAGACTTAACATGTGCTCTCTCAGCCTACTCTGCGGCCTCAACGTGTGCACTCCCAGCCTCAACATGTGCTCTCTCAGCCTGCTTTGCAGACTTAACATGTGCTCTCTCAGCCTGCTCTGCGGCCTCAACGTGTGCACTACCAGCCTGCTCTGCGGCCTCAACATGTGCTCTCTCAGCCTGTTCTGCGGCCTCAACGCATGCTCTCTCCGCGGCCCTGTCTGCGTCGATGTGTGCTCTCTCCATGGGTTTCTCCATTTCGACGCATGCCATTTCCAATTCCATATCCATTTGACACTTTGTGTACACGGCCTCTGTACATTTCACTGCGGCTTTTGCGCGGGCTGCTGCAACTTTATGTAGCATACTGCAATTGGCCGATGAAAATACCTTATTGGCCGACTTTTTTTTTTTTTTTTTTTTTTTTTACCTGTGCTTTCAGCATGCTAGACATACAACACAGAGTATTTGTATGCCATTGCATTCAGGACAGAGTTAGTCTGCAAGTGGAGTTCAAGTTCTCAACCTGCAATGCAACTCTTTTTTAATTCTTTAATCATCAACAACTGCTGCAATAACTCAGTTAGCACAGTTGCAGCCACCACCAACCCCCTCTTTGGAGAACTATTTATCATGTTTGGGTCTATAAACAACTGATCACTACTCTAAGAGGGGGAGAATCACCACGGTGAGACAAATAAACATAGAAACAAACAACATTTACACAAAACATGAACATTGGATGACAACATGTATTGAAAAACAATGAATTAGGTCCAGGTAAACTGGAACTACAACTGGTCACGTGGCCTCTTCCTGTCATTATTATGGCAAATGAGGGAGGAAAGGAGAGGAATGCACCCGACCCGACCCGACCCGACAATCCGACCCTTATTGGCCGACTTAATGGACTTGTTGGATGTCTTGAAGGACCTGCTAGATGACTTGCCGAGCCTGCCTTCTGCAGTCAACATTGTACTGCCACTGCGGTGTAGGCCTTCTGCCTGTTCCAAGGGTCTGGGTGTGCTCTCAGCAATGCGTTGAGGTGAAGTTAATCTTTTTACTCTTCTGCTCTCACCACGTGTAGCCGTACATGACTATACAGCAAGCTAAACTCTCTTCCAATAAGTACCCGGAGACAGGATCTCACTTTTGGTATCTTTGATGAAAGCAGTGTAAAACTAAAACGATTCAGAAATATCCAGATTAAGGATCAGTGTCTATGCAGATGTAAATAACCTGTTAATACGTTGTCATAGCTCCTACACTGTATGCATAAACCAATAACATGTGGCGATGTAAGAGGGTCAGAAAAGTTGCTAAATCTAGCGAGAAAGTCTCCTGAAGAAAGTTTTCTACCTCAGGTGTAGTCCCTCCCGAAGATGGTGTTGGGCTGCAGGAAGGAGGAGACAAATGAGGCATGTCCTAAAGTCAGTATTTCAAGAACCAAGAAGAAATAAAGAAAGAAAGAAACCAAGAAAGAAGGAAACAAATAAATAAACCAAGAAAGAAAGAAAGAAATAAGAAAAAAGAAAGAAAAACTAAGAGAGAAAGAAAGAAAGAAAAGGAATAAAGAAACCAAGAAAGAAAGAAAAAAACAAAAGAAAGAAGGA